>NC_133655.1:74826577-75128660 GCF_009905375.1 Apium graveolens
AATGTTTGTCTTGATCTTCTTTCCTTTCAATCAGCCGCCTTCCTTATCTGAACGTCTCCTTAAGTCCTGATATTATCTCCTGAAAAATATCTCCTGATAACTTAAGTTCTGACAACTTAAGATTTGATATCTTAAGTCCTGACTTCAGTATAAGTACTGATTTCCAGTTAAGTACTGATTTGTCCTGTTAAGTAAGATCTGAAAACTAAACACAAATCATATTAGACATGACATCACAAATATATCTAACAATCTCCCCCAACTTGTAAATTAGCATAATATACAAGTTCAACAGATATTTGATGATGTCAAAAACATTAAGTATAAATGCATGAGAATTTGACTAGATAACTACAACTTACAGTCCTTATAGCTTTACCATCCTCAAGGTCTGATAACAGCTTCGGTCTGTATACACTTCAGAATTTAAGCAGTTGTAGATCTTTGATTTGGCTTCAATTTCTGATCTCTTTGATATCAGGAGTTGTTCTGAGATAGTTCTTCAACAAACATCTCCCAGCATATTCAAGTTCATTGACCATCCTCCTTTTAGCATTCTTCAATTCAACTGTATTTTCACCAGTTTGAAAGATAGCAGTCCTGGGATCATTTATTTTAGCTTTCCTTATATCCTGATCTAGTCTGATGATATAGGCTTTATCAGACTCAAGATTGAATTCAAGTCCCTTAATACCAGAAAATGTAGTGATGATTTTAGCAGTATTAGGCTTCATTTCAACAATTTTTCCACTGTGAGATCTGTACTTAGGACAGTATGGGCTGTCAGAGTTTACAGAGTAAAGCTTCTTCTGTCTTTGAATATTTGATTTTAAACACCCTGCAGCACCATCTGTTGATTTGTTTTTTAACTTGAAGCAAAAATAGCACATGTTCCAGTTCTTCAAAATACTTCAATGAAATTGCATTCTCCCTGATCTGGAATACCCTCCCATCTGTCATAAAGTATAACATGATATCTTCTTTCAAAACGGAGTGGTAAACCATTTATACAGATTCAAGTTGATTCAATCTCTCAGGAGTTGCTCCTACACCTGGTTCACTTAAGGAAGTTGGATCGTTAGTAGTATTGCTTACTCTCTTCTCTTTTGAACTACCCAATACAGATTTGTATCTTGCTTCAAAACCACTTGATATAGTCTCTAAAGGTTGAGTCTATTGAGCTTTGGTGAATCCTGGTAGTAGCATCTTTGAAGGTTTAACATGACCAATGTCAGAGGTTTCCTTTTCCTTATCTTCTGATATCAAGCCAACTTGAGCTATGTTAGATGTTGCTTGCTTCACTGTCATATCAGAACTTACTACATCTTGACTCTGAACAACTTGAGCCATGTCAAAGGTTGGTTGAGAAATCTTCTTTTTCATCAGAGTAAGACTAGCATCTTCATCAGATATTTCTTCATCCATGACTGGCACATATACCTTTACAGGTTCATCAACTTTTTCTTTGCCCTTGGATCTTGGATCTACCTCCACTTGTGATTTGGCTTTGGTTGCCTCAGAATTTGTCATTTCCTTAATCACAATACCCTTAGGTTTTGGAAGTTTCTTTTCAACAACAGAAGCTTTAGATTTGGAGTTGACTTTTTCTGCTTTAAGTCTAGCTTCTTCTTCCTTTAGACTTTCAAAGTCCATTCCAGGATTTTCTTTAAGAAATAATCTTCTTGAAATTTCTTCATCAAGTTCCAGATGTTCACTAGAACTTATCCTTTTACCAGTATCAGAACTTATTCTTCTGCCAGTATCAGAACTTGTTCTTTGTGTAGAAATTTCAGTTGTCTTTGATGAAGATCCTTTACCTTGACCATGACCTCTACCCATTCCAGAGTTTCCCTGGTCATCATTTCCATCATCCTTACCCTTCAGTGATTTAGTAGATTTGCATTTGGACTTAATTACTTTCTCCCCCTTTTTGGCATCAGCAGGTAAAAGAAGAGAGATAAGCAATTCCACTGAGGATTGGATCTCATTGAGTTGAGTTTGATGAGAAGCTTGATTCTTTAGAATTTCATCAATCTGAGCTTGTTGCTTCTCCTGAGTTTTTTCAATATACCCAATTCTGTCAAAATTTGGCTTGAAAAATCTGTTCTTTTCCAATTTTATATTCATATCTTGCTGGATCAAAGATTCTTGAATTTTATTCACCTTGTCATGAGTGATTGAGTGTTGACCTTGAAGGTGCCCAGTACTCATTGCAGTAACTCTCAGCTGTGCCTTGAAATCATAATTTACCAGCATTTCATCACCTTTGGCAAGGTGCTCGGCAAGAATTTTTTCAGTAGGAACAAACCTAACTGAGTTCCATTCCTTAGTCCACTCCTTTCCTCTAGGAGTTTTACTCTAAGGTACTGGTGCATCCTCCCTAACAAACTTCTTGATCAAATCAGCTTTACATGAAGCTTGTTGAGGTGCATGTCCTGATGGACCAGCTGCATCAGCGTCTACATTTGCAGCAACTTTACCAGTAAGTTCAGCATTATCAGCATCAGAACTTATAGAGCCTGCAGCATCAGCATCCTCTGATAAAATAACAGTATGTGAGGCTATAGAGGCTTCAACATCATCCTCTAAGTGCTGATCTGCAACTAAGTTCTGATCAACAGCCAAATCTTGATGCCCACCTAAAATCTGATTTTCATCATCCAGATTCAGAATTGGTGTAGTTGGAATATCTTCATTGAAATCAGCATCTTGAATTGGTGTTGTTGGTGGAGTGAGTTGAGTTGGTGGAGCTTCCAAGTACAGAACCTCAGGCACAATCAAGTTATGAATATCAATTTCAGCACTTGTACCTGGGTCTTCAGTATGTACTGGATCAATTACGGGAGACACAGGAGGTGTAGACACTTGCTCTTGAATAGGAGACTTTGGAGCTTGAGTAAAGTCTGATTCAGCTGTGGAAAGTAATTCAATTACTATAGGTTCAGTTGGGATCAGAGATTTCTGACCCTCTTCCTTAGCTGTTTCTTCCAGAGTTGCTTTAGAGTGTGATGATACACTTACAGCCATCCTAGCTCTTTGCTTTTAAGTCTCTTTGCAGAATTAGAGACTTTGGGAGCTTCATCATCAGAATTTAGCTTTCTAAGCCTTTTGAGGGGCCTAGAACTCCCAGTTCCAGTATCTTTTTGAGAAGAGATCTTCTCAGCTTCTACTACAACAGGTTCTAATATTGGAACCTGTTCCTCATTGTCTGACTCATCTCTCTGAATAATTCTCCTTCTCTTCTGTTGAGACTGAGGTACTATCTTAGTCCTCTTGGGTTTGGAAGATGAAGGCTTCACCGGATGTGCTGAAGGTTGAGCTTGAGATAACTGTGATGGTTTGAAATATGTCCTGATGGAGGGTTGAGTTGGTTGAGGGTGAGAAGTGTGAGGTGTTTGTGTAGTTGTGGTATGTTCTGATGGCTGTTGTGTTGGCTGTGATGTGTTGGTGGGTTGAACATCAGGGTAAATAGATGTGTATGTTTGTGGATCAGCATTTACCAGAATCTGTTTTACTAACTGAGGAATCTGTAAGGGTCTCTGTACTTGTTTCTTAATATCGGCATTTAACAAATCATTAAAGGCCCTTTTTGCAAGCTTAAAGGGTGGAATTAAATCATTGGTAGGTTGGGGTTCATCAGCACAACAGAAAGTATATATAAGCTGACAGAATCTAGCAAAGTATACTACATTCCTATCCTCTGTCATCCTATCCCCTATGAAACCTAGCACAGCACTTGCAAAATCAAAATGAGTTTGATGAATAAGGGCATACCCGATTTGCTGACTCATGATGGGAATAGCATCAAAGTTGGAGCATTTATTGGCGAATGCCTTAGTGATACAATCAAAGAAAAAGCTCCATTTTTTTCTGATATTTGCTCTTTTCAGTTGACCCAGCTTTCCCAAACTTTTCTCATAGCCCAAACTGGCCATGAGCTGCTGTAAAACGGGATCCTCCACTGTTGAGAATGTGCAACCTTCAGGTAAGTGGAGAACTTTACGAACTGCTCCAGGAGTAACCACATGCTCGACATCTCCTGATGTGAAAAAGATGCTTGGAGTACCAGTAGCACCACCATCATCAAAAAGCCCAGTTCTCCAAAATGTCAGCACTTGTTGGCTTGAAATAGTTTGAGGTTGGGTCAAAGCATACCCAATCTCACTATGAGCTAATAAATCTTGCACAAAGTGCAAATTTGACGGAGCTTCAGCCTTGGTCAGGATTGCACAATAATTATTTGGGACAAACTTGGCTCCATCAACAATTAAATCCTTGGGCGCCATCAGAAATAAGTGAGAAGTTAGAGTGCCTGTAAGGTGTTTGAGAAAATGTCTGTAAAGAAAACTGTCAGAAAATGTGACAGAGAATAAGAAAAGAGAGAGAGTAGAATAAAAATGAAAATAAAAGATTTAAAAATCTCTTATCTCTTTTACTTAGACACCCCACGTGACAGCAGTTAATAAGAAGTGGAACAGACATTTACACATGTCAGGCATGCAGCAGTTAAGGCAAAAGTTAATGGGCACGGTAAATAAGTAATAATTACATTGCACGTTCAGTTTTTTAAAAAAATTGTTCCCACTAAACAAATGATTATTATTGCTTTATCTCACATAAACCAATATTCTGTAGAAATATGACTGTTCAAGTAATGACCAAAAATAAACCAAGTAAATAAATACTGCCACGTCAGCATCAGAACTTGATTATTATCAGGATTTAAAAGTCATCAGAATTTGGCTCCTTTACTCGAAAAGTGAATGTTTATTCCTGTTATTCTTCACACAAATACTGATATGGGTACATCATAACTTAATCATCAGAACTTCCATCAGAACTTGTCCTCGGAATTTATGTAACTGACACTTAAATTGTTCATCCAAAATAACATTTATCACCACAATAATTTTCATCATTCATATGGAGGGTATGTGTGTGCATTAAGCTAAATATCAGACAAAGAGTAAAGTCTGATTCACTTCAGTACATCTTAAAAATAAGGCATAACTAAAAACTTTGCTTACAATCTGTCATTATTCTGAAGTCTAATATAGAATGAGTTCATGCGTGAGTCCACCTCAACTGTTTTATGCTCATTTTATGCATCTTTTGAAATTCCTTTTTACAGTGGCTTCTCAGTGTAAGTGAGTCACAACTGCTTATCAAAATTTATGCTATTATCATAGTATTTCTCCAGTAATCAGAGAATGTGAAAAGTCACCAAGAAAATTTTATTTTGCTTTTCTAATGCAAGTTACTTAATATCAGTAATGCACTTGGGTCTTCCCTTCCACATATATTTTTCTCTAGATCTCAAAGGAGTACCTGATATTTATTACTTTTCTTTTTCTTTTGATAAGTGAGGCTTATCAGCACTTAGTACATCCATCAGATTTACTAACATCAGAACTTAACATATAAGAAGCACTATTCTAGTTTTTGACTTAGTAATAAGATACACAAAGTAAACTATAACCAAGCTCAATATCAGAATTTGCTTGTGTTAAAAGATTTCCATATAAACAATTAGTTCAAACATGGGATTATTAGTATATTAAAGACTACTAGGTCAGCATCTAGCACAGTTATCCTCATTGGATTGAATAGTCACAAAAACATTCATATCACTATCAGAGTTTAGAAATTCACATCAGACAACAATCAGCACTTAGAAAATTTCAATCTAAGCACAGAATACACAAAGATAGTAATATATGTAAATACTGATCATAAAGTCTGATGCATCAGAACATAAACTAAGTAGATTTAGAGAAAGAACCTGAAACCATTCCAAGTTCATTTACCAATCTTGTAGAAGTAGCTTCACACAGTGGTTTTGTGAAGATATCTGCTAGTTGTTGATCTGTTGGAACAAAATGCAATTCCACTGTACCCTCATCCACATGTCCCCTTATGAAGTGGTACCTAATGCTGATGTGTTTTGTCATTGAGTGTTGAACTAGATTACCTGTCATAGCAATAGCACTTTGATTATCACAGTAAATAGGGATTTTAGAATATGTTAACCCATAATCCAGTAACTGATTCTTCATCCAAAGAATCTGTGCACAACAGCTCCCTGCAACAATGTATTCAGCTTCTGCAGTTGATGTGGAAATTGACTTTTGTTTCTTGCTAAACCAAGAAACCAATCTGCCTCCAAGAAATCGGCAGCTTGCACTTGTGCTTTTCCTGTCAATTTTGCATCCTGCAAAATCTGCATCTGAGTAACCTATTAGCTTAAAGTCTAATTCCCTAGGATACCACAATCCTAGATCAGCTGTACCTTTAAGCTACTTGAAAATTCTTTTTACAACTGTTAAGTGAGGTTCTCTTGGATCTGCTTGAAATCTTGCACAAAGACAGGTAGCATACATGATATCAGGTCTACTTGCAGTTAGATAGAGTAGTGAGATAATCATACCTCCGTAATCAGTAATATCTACTGATGTACCAGTATCTTTATCCAATTTTGTTGCAGTGGCCATAGGAGTGGATGCACTTAAACAATCTTGCATTCCAAATTTCTTCAACAAATTTCTGGTGTACTTAGATTGACAAATAAAAGTTCCTTCTTCATTCTACTTGACTTGAAAGCCCAGAAAATAGCTGAGTTCCCCCATCATACTCATTTGATATCTTGACTGCATTAGCTTCGCAAACCTTTTACAAAGTCTGTCATTTATAGAACCAAAAATGATATCATCAACATATATCTGCACCAAAAGTAAGTCCTTTCCATGGTTGAGATAAAATAATGTTTTGTCAATAGTCCCTCTATTGAATCCACTTTCCAGAAGAAACTGAGCTAATGTCTCATACCATGCTCTGGTAGCTTGCTTAAGGCCATAAAGTGCTTTATCAAGTCTGTAGACATGATGAGGAAATTTTGAATCTATAAAACCTGGAGGTTGTTCAACATATACTTCTTCTTCTAATTTTCCATTAAGAAAAGCACTTTTTACATCCATTTGAAAGACTGTAAACTTTTTGTGAGCAGCATAAGCCAAAAATATCCTTATGGCTTCCAATCTAGCAACTAGTGCAAATATTTCATCATAATCAATTCCCTCATGTTGAGAATATCCTTTTGCAACCAGCCTTGCTTTATTCCTTGTAATTATGCCATCACTATCAGTTTTGTTTCTGAACACCCACTTTATACCAACAACAGATCTGTTCTTTGGTCTTGGCACAAGGGTCCAGACTTTATTTCTTTCAAATTCATTTAACTCTTCCTGCATTACTTGCACCCAATCAGCATCTTGAAGAGCTTCTTCCACTTTCTTTGGTTCAGTCTGAGAAAGAAAAGAGTGATAGAGACGTTCATTTGATGTTGGTGTAGTTCTTATACCTGCTTCAGGATCTCCAATAATCAAGTCAGGTGTATGTGCTTTAGTCCACTTCCTTGCAGATGGAAGGTTATCTCTGGAACTGGATGCTCCCCTATGATCCATGCTGTCTCCATCAACATTTTCTGATGCTCCCCATGAAATTATGCTCTCTGAGTTGGATCCTTCAGAATTTGAGTTTCCAGAATTATCAGAATTTGAGTTTCCAGAATTATCAGAACTTGAGTTTCAAAAATTATCAGAACTTGAGTTTCCAGAATTATCAGAACTTGGCTCATCAGAACTTGATGATTCAGAACTTGAAGAGCATGTTCTAGATTTTGATGCTTCTTAAGATATGCTTCTAGACATTGATAGATTCAATGACAACCCTTGTTCTTAAATTATAGACTCTGAAGGCTTTTGTGGAAAGTGGATATCCAACAAAAATTCCTTCATCAGCTTTTAGATAAAATTTGGATAGCTGTTCAGGATGAGTCTTAAGAACAAAACACTTGCATCCAAATACATGAAAATACTTCAGATTTGGCTTCTTTTTATTCACCATCTCATATGGTATCTTTCCATGCTTGTTGATAAGTGTTGCATTCTGAGTAAAACAAATAGTCTGCACAACTTCAGCCCAAAAATAGGTTGGTAATTTTGCTTCATCAAACATAGTTCATGCAGCTTCAATTAGAGTTATATTCTTTCTTTCAACAACTCCATTTTGCTGTGGAGTTCCAGGAGCAGAGAATTCCTGTTTGATTCCTTGGTCTTTGCAGAACTCTTCCATAATCAAATTCTTAAACTCAGCGCCATTATCACTTCTTATGATTTTCACAGAGTCTTTAATCACTTTATCCAGTTGTTTGACATGATCAATCAAGATAGACGCAGTTTACTAATTAGTAAGGGTAGGGAGGTCTTTTACTATAAGTGAGTTGTAGCTGTACTAGTATAAATATGAGAGGAGTCTGTACTTTTCATTATGCTTTGAACTATTATCAGAAAATGGAGTGTATTTTCCACCAACTCTCTCTCTTGTTTCTCACTCTAGTTTCTCTCTCTATAACTGCCTAGCTTCTTCTTCAAGTTATGCAATCTGGTCTCTCTTCTCTCTAAATCTCTTCTAATCTCTGCTCTATTACTTCATTTCTAGCTTATATCTACTGTTATAAGTATGATTATGCAAGATCTGGATCTGGAAATTGAGGTCAAGGAACCTGTTCTTCCGCAACTTCCAAATGGATCCTCAATTACAAGTAACAATGTTTGTACTGATTTTAAATGGATGTTGGGAAATGTTGACTTTACTACTGAAGCTTGACTGGTGGAATTACAAGATTGGGACATCATTCTAGGGGTGAGATGGTTATCTCAGTTGGGAATTATCCAGTGCAATTTTGACAAACACACCTTGCAGTTCCATTGGCAAGGGCATGCAGTTAATCTTACTAAAGATTCAGAGCTGGAGATCTTTGGATATTGCAATCAGCTAACTACCATAGTTCCCTTGTGGATGGAGCAGTTGGCTGAGAGCTACACAGGAGATGAGGAATTAAAGGATATTATGACTGAAACAGTTATAAATAAAACTGGTCCTCAACAATTCTATTTTGATTAATGGACTTTTGCAGTTTAAAGGAAAATGGGTGATTGGTAACCGTAGAGAATTGAGAAGGCAAGTGTTTGAAGAGCTGCACTCTAATGGAGTAGGAGGCCATTCTAGGAATAGAGCTACCTTTAAAAGAATTCGGGAGTACTTTTACTGGAGCACGAGACAAAACATTGGCCAATGGGTGAGAGAATGTGTTGTCTGCCAGCAAGTGAAGGGGGAACATGTCCATACCCCTGGACATTCCACAAGAGCCTTGGAAGGATATAACAATGGACTTCATCACAGGATTGCCTAAATCTAAAGGATTTGAGGTTATTGGGGTTATTGTGGACAGATTTAGCAGATATGCCCATTTTATTGCTTTGTCTCATCCTATTTCAGCAAGAGGATGGGCTCAGACCTTCTTTGAGCAGGTGTATAGGCTGCACGGCCTTCCAGATTCTATTGTGAGTGACAGAGACAGCCTATTTCTTAGTGAGTTATGGCAGACACTCTTTAAGATCTCTGGAACCAGGTTGAATCTCAGCTCAGCCTACCATCCTCAATCAGATGAAAGCACAGAGAGAGTCAACCAATGTGTGGAACATTATCTGAGAAGTATGACTTGTCATAGTCCAAAAAAATTGGGCTAGCTGGTTAGTTGCTGCTGAATGGTGGTACAATACCACCTTTCATACTACACTTAATTCTACTCCTTACCAGGTGGTGTATGGTATGTTAGGTCACACACACTGTAGAGGGGGGTGAATACAGTGTATAGCACAATCAAATCGAACTTTAATAACTCAAGTAACAGAAAACAAACTTTATTGAAACAATAAACTCTGTTACAGCATGGAACTGTTCTCTCTCAGTGATGAACAAATATCACGAGAGCTGCTAGGGTTACAAAAAAAAATAATCTTCTCGATTGTGATAACACTTATAGTGTAAACCCTATGTCTGTGTTTATATACTACTACACAGTTACAAGATAATCGCTAATTGATATGGAATATAATTCTGCTTCCTAAAATATATCAATCAGATATCTTTTCTTCCAAGTATTCTATTCTTTATAGAATTCCATCTTCATTCATATCTCTTCTTATGTTTGTCTCGATCTTTTTTCCTTTAACCAGCTGCCTTCCTTATCTGAACGTCCTTCAGTACTTAAGTTCTGATATCCATCTTCTGATAATTATCTCCTGATAATATAAGTACTGATATCCTTAAGTCCTGACTTCCAGTAAGTACTGATTTATCCTGTTTAAGTAAGATCTGAAAACTAAACATAAATCACATTAGCCATGACATTATCAAAATAACATAGACTGTTCATCTATGCAATCTGACACATAAACTGTTTATCAAAATAACATAGACTGTTCAACAGAACTTCTCCTCAGAATTTATGCAATCTGACACATAAACTGTTCATCTAAAATAACATAGATCACCACAGTAATTTTCATCATTCATATGGAGTGTTAGTGTGTGCATTAAGCTAAATATCAGGCAAAGAGTAAAGTCTGATTCACTTCAGTACATCTTAGAAATAAGGCATAACTAAAACTTTACTAAAAATCTGTCATTATTCTGAAGCCGACTATTGAATGAGTTCATGCTTGAGTCCACCTCAACTATTTTGTGTTAATTTTGTGCATCTTTTTAAATTCCATTTTACAGTGGCTTCTCAGTGTAACTGAGTCACGACTGCTTATCAGAATTTATGCTATTATCAGAGTATTTCTCCAGTAATCATAGAGTGTGAAGTCACCAAGAAAAATATTTATTTGCTTTTCTGATGCATATTACTTAATACCAGCATTGCACTTGGGTCTTCCCTTCCACATTTTTACTCTAGATCTCAAAGGAGTACCTGATTTTTATTCCTTGTTTCTTTTCCTTTTTCTTTTGATAAGTGAGGTTTATCAGCACTTAGTACATTCAACAGTTTTAATAGAATCAGAACTTAACAGATTAGAAGCATTATTCTAGTTTTTGACTTAGTAATAAGATAGACAAAGTAAACGCAACTAAGCTCAATATCAGAATTTGCTTGTGTCAATAGATTTCCATAAAAATAATTATTTCCAACATGGGATCTCTTGTGTATTGGAGAATACTAGGTGAGCATCTAGTATTGAATAGTTACATAAACAGACATATCACTATCAGAGTTTAGAAAGTCACATCAGACAACTGTCAGTACTTAAGCAATTTTCAATTAAGCACAGAATACACAAAGAGAGTAATTTCTGTAAATACTGATCATAAAGTCTGATGCATCAGAACAAAACTAAGCAGATTTAGAGAAAGAACATGAAACCATTCCAAGTTCATTTACCAATCTTGTAAAAGTAGCTTCACACAGTGGTTTTGTGAAGATATCTGCTAGTTGTTGATCTGTTGGAACAAAGTGCAATTCCACTGTACCTTCATCCACATGTTCCCTTATGAAGTGGTACCTGATGCTGATGTGCTTTGTCATTGAGTATTGAACTGGATTACCTGTCATAGCAATAGCACTTTGATTATCACAGTAAATAGGGATTTTAAAATATGTTAACCCATAATCCAGTAACTGATTCTTCATTCAAAGAATCTGTGCACAACAGCTTCCAGCAGCAATGTACTCTGCTTCTGCAGTTGATGTGGAAATTGACTTTTATTTCTTGCTAAACCAAGAAACCAATCTGCCTCCAAAAATTGGCAGCTTCCACTTATGCTTTTCCTGTCAATTTTACAACCTGCAAAATCTGCATCTGAGTAACCTATTAGTTTAAAATCTGATTCTCTGGGATATCACAATCCCAGATCAGCTGTTCCCTTAAGATATTTGATTTTTTTTTTCACAGCTGTTAAGTGAGGCTCTCTTGGATCTGCTTGAAATATTGCACAAAGACATGTAGCATACATGATATCAGGTCTACTAGCAGTTAGATAGAGTAGAGAGCCAATCATACCTCTGTAATCAGTAATATCTACTGATTTACCAGTATCCTTATCCAGTTTTGTTGCAGTGGCCATGAGAGTGGATGCACT
The DNA here is from genome assembly GCF_009905375.1 of Apium graveolens. NCBI lineage: Eukaryota > Viridiplantae > Streptophyta > Magnoliopsida > Apiales > Apiaceae > Apium > Apium graveolens. The sequence continues at coordinate 74,838,560 of NC_133655.1, forward strand.
TGAACAATCTTGCATTCCAAATTTTTTCAGCCAGTTTCTGGTGTACTTAGTTTGACAAATAAAAGTGTCTTCTTTATTCTGCTTGACTTGAAGGCCCAGAAAATAGCTGAGTTCCCCCATCATACTCATTTGATATCTTGACTGCATCAGTTTGGCAAATTTCTTGCAAAGTCTGTCATTTGTAAAACCAAAAATGATATTATCAACATAAATCTGAACCAGAAGTAAGTCCTTTCCATGGTTGAGGTAGAACAGTGTTTTGTCTATTGTTCCTCTGTTAAATCCACTTTCCAGAAGAAACTGAGCTAGAGTCTCATACCATGCTCTTTGGCAGTCCTCTCTCACAAGATCTTTCTTGACCAACTCATTTATATTGTTGAAATTTAAATGAGAGAGTTTCTTGTACCAATTCCAGCTTTCTTCAATTGATGCTCTACGTAACAGACAGATTGCAGAACCATCAGTACTTGTTGAAAGCTTGGCTTCATAAATGTTACCATGCCTGTATCCTTTCAGAACAACTTTACCTGTAGATTTGCTTACAACTTCACAGTGTTCTTCAAAGAAATCCACATGATAACCTCTGTCACAAATTTGACTAACACTCAGCAAATTGTGATTCAAGTCCTGAGACTAGAGCTACTTTTTCAATGATGAAATTCCCAAGATTGATATTGCCATATCCCAGAGTTTTTCCCATGTTGCCATCTCCATAAGAAACACCTGGGCCAGCTTTCTCCACAAAGTCTGATAGCAGGGCTTTATTTCCAGTCATATGTCCTGAACATCTACTGTCCAGAACTAGGATGTTTTTCCTGTTGCCCTGCAATCACAAAGACCACTAATGATTAGTTTTAAGGACCCAGACTTGCTTGGATCCTTTGGCCTTATTAAGTTTGTTAACATTTGCAGCGGATTTAACATCAGAGTTTATGTTAATATTTTTTTTATCAGAATTTACAGTATCAGACTTTGCATCAGAACTTACACTAGAAGGAATAATGCTAACTTTCTTTACAGAAGGTTTTATTTGATAATAATCATAGTACAAACTATGATATTCCTTACAAGTATAAATGGAATGCCATAAACTACCACAATGAAAACAAGGATTTTGTGGCCTATATCTAACAGACTGACTCTTAACTCCTGATTTTGAAGGTAAGGAGTTTATGTTTTTATTCTTCTTGCAAAAGGAAGCCAGATGGTTAGAATTTCCACAGTTATAACATTTCTTTCTAGGAGCATTAGGAACAGGCTTATAATCATTGCTTTTATTCACACTTTCCTTTCCATTCCTATTTTTCCTAGGTGGTTTTACCTTGTTTACATTCTTAACATCTTTCAGCTTATGCTTAAACTGCTTCTTTGTCATTAAGCCTATGTTAACTTCAGTTGGCTTATCCTGTTTTGGTTTGTCAGAAGTTAATTTCTCTTTAACTTCTGATTTATCAATATCAAACTTTACAGCTACAAACTTAACAGGATTTACCTTTGGGTTTTGTTTAACAACTATAGGCTCAATTTCTACAGTTCATTTATCATTCTTAACATCTCCATAACCTAAGCCCTCTTTCCAGTTTCCACTACTTAACAAATTCTGAGTTGTTCTGCCATAGTTAGTCCAAGTCCTAATAATCTATCTTTCCTTTTCTAACTCAGTTTTTAGAGATTCATTCATTTTAAGCACTTCATCTCTAACATAGAAAGCATTATCTCTATCTTTCTGAGTTTGATGGAACATAACTAACTCTTTTTCTTAAAAATCATTCCTCTTTTTATATGCAAGATTTTCAGAAGTTAATCTTTCACATGTTAAAGTTTGATCTCTATAACTAATGAACATGGTTGTTTGAGGTACCTTTAACTCAGCAACTTTAGAGCTGCTATCAGCATTTGCCATCAAGGCATAGTTCACCTCACTTTCAGAATCTGAAGTGTCTGTCTAGCTTTTCTTCTTTGTGACAAGAGCCTTGCCTTTGTCACTCTTCACTTTCTTGCAATCAGGAGATATGTGGCCTTTCCCACCACAGTTGTAGCATTTGACATTTGAGTAATCTCCTATGTCAGACTTTCCTCCTTTGCCTTCAGATTTTCTGAAACCTTTCTTATCAGAACTTGCACCTTTCCTGGAAAACTTCTTTCCCCTTCTGAATTTCCTGTATGCAATCTTTGTGATTCCTTTCACCATAAGAGCACACAGCTTCATCATCTCTTCATCAGGGTCCATCTCAGATAGACTTTCAGTTTCTGAATCCTCATCACTATCAGGACTTGATGACTCAGTATCAGACTTTGTGATGAGTGCCTTTCCTTTGCCTTTCTTTGAGACAACCACTTTAGGGGATTCCTCCTCAGCCTTAAGAGCAACTGTCCTTGACTTTCTCCCATGTCTCTTGCTTCTTTGATCCATCTCAAGTTCATGAGTCTTGAGCATGCCATAAATTTCATCAAGAATAGTTTTATCAAGAGCATAGTTGTCTCTTATAGTTGTGGCCTTCAAATCCTAACTTTCAGGAAGAGCTAAAAGGAATTTAAGATTAGTATCTTCAAGATCATATTCCTTATCCACCAGTGATAGATCATTCAAGAGTTTGACAAATCTATCATATAAACCAGTCAATGACTCATCAGGTTTTGAGTTAAAGTGCTCATACTCTTGAGTGAGTATAGTCCTCATATTCTTCTTAATTGAATCAGTTCCCTGATATCTTGTCTCCAAGGCATCCCATATCTCCTTTGCAGTCTTGCAGTTAATTACCCTGTTTGACATTACATTATCAATGGCACTGTGCATCAAATGTCTTACCTTTGCATCCTTTGCAATAGATGAGATATATTCAGCTGTATATTCACTTTTCTCCTTTGGTACAGTCTATGCTGGCTGATCTGCAACTATAACAGAGAGCTTGGTTGGCTTGTGTGGTCCTTCATTAATTTTGTCAAGGTATTCTGGATTTGTAGCTTCCAGAAACATAGACATCCTCACCTTTCATATGGGATACTCGAAAGGTTTCAGTATGGGAACCCTAATAGTCTCATATCGATTATGGATTTGAGTCTTTGGAGTTTCTTCAGTTTTGGTGGGCTTGGTTGGAGTTTATACTTCTTCAGACATGATTGTTTTTGGATCTTTACTGTATGTAAGTTAACAGATTGCTCTGATACCACTTGTTAGGTCACACACATTGTAGAAGGGGGTTGAATACAGTGTTTACTACAATCAAATCGAATATAAGAACTCAAGTAACAGAAAACAGATTTTATTCAACACAATAAACTCTGCTACAAAGAACTGTCATCTCTCAATGATGAACAAATTATCACGAGAGCTGCTAGGGTTACAATAAATAATAAACTCGATTATGATAACACATATAGTGTAAACCCTATGCTTGTATTTATATACTACACAGTTACAAGATAATCTTCTAATTGATATCGAATATAATTCTGCTTCTTAAAATATATATCAATCAGTTATCTTTTCTTCCAAGTATTCTATTTCTCATAGAATTCTTCTCCATGCATATCTCTTCTTATGTTTGTCTTGATCTTCTTTCCTTTCAATCAGCCGCCTTCCTAACGTCTCCTTAAGTCCTGATATTATCTCCTGATAAATATCTCCTGATAACTTAAGTTCTGACAACTTAAGTTCTGATATCTTAAGTCCTGACTTCAGTATAAGTACTGATTTCCAGTTAAGTACTGATTTGTCCTGTTAAGTAAAATCTGAAAACTAAACATAAATCATATTAGACATGACATCATAAATATATCTAACAGTGCTAATGCAACACAATAAGGTGATTGCATATGCATCCAGACATCTTAAACCTCATGAACTGAAATATACGACTCATGATCTGGAACTAGCCGCCATAGTGTTCGCACTCAAGATATGGAGACATTACTTATAAGGAGAGAAGTGTGAAATCTACGCGGATCATAAGAGCTTGAAGTATATATTTACCCAAAAAGAACTCAACATTAGACAACGGAGATGGTTGGAGCTAATCAAGGATTATGACTGTTCGATACATTACCATCCAGGGAAGGCAAATGTAGTAGTCGACGCTCTCAGTAGAAAGGAAAGAATGAATATGATCATGTTGCCAAGGGAGTTGTCTGAAGAGATTGAAAGATTTGACTTAAAACTTTGTGATCACGGAAGGGTAGAAGAGATTTGTCATGCTATGACCTTCCATCCAGAACTGAAAGAGAAGATAGGGAAATGTCAAGAAGAAGTGATAAGTCAAGAGGATAACCATCCGACGGGAGAGGAAATATGTATGCAAAGAGACGAACAAGGTATATTAAGGTTTTCATCAAGAATTTGGATTTCTCAAGTAACTGAACTAAAAAAATGAGATACTGCAAGAAGCCCACAACTCGAGACTTTCAATCCATCCGGGAAGCACTAAAATGTACGAAGATTTGAGAAAGAATTTTTGGTGGCCGAACATGAAAAGAGAAATTGCAGAATGGGTCGCAAAATGCTATACATGTCAACGGGTAAAAGCGGAACACCAAAGACCAAGCAGTTTGATCCAACCATTAAAAATTCCAGAATGGAAGTGGGAAAATATTTTCATGGATTTTATAGTGGGTTTACCTCGAACAAAATCCGGACACGATGCCATATGGGTTATAGTTGATCACCTTACAAAATTGGCACATTTTCTACCAATTAACGAGAGGACTTTATTAGATAGGTTGGTTCATATGTATGTGCGCGAGATCGTGTTACGTCATGGCATACCTATATCGATTGTTTCAAACTGAGATCCGCAATTCAACTCAAGATTTTGGAAACTATTCCAAGAAAGTCTTGGCACCAAGTTGAACATGAGCACGACATATCATCCGCAAATGGACGGTCAAAGCGAGCGGACTATACAAACAATTGAAGACATGAAAAGAAGTTGTGCTATCGATTTTGCGGGAAGTTGGGATGCAGTCGGAGAAGGAAAGATTCTAGGTCCCGAATTGGTCAAACAAATGAAAGAGACGGTCAAGCTGATCTAGAAAAGATTGCTTGTTGCTTAAGATAGGCAACGAAAGTACTGCAAACCCTTCTCGAAAGGATGTGAGTTTCCAAGTAGGCGAAGCTGTATTGTTAAAAGTGTCACCATGGAAAGGGTTAACTAGGTTTGGGAAAAAAGGGAAACTAGCACCTCGATATATAGGTCCTTTTAAAATTTTAAATCAAGTCAGGAAGGTAGCTTACGAATTAGCTCTGCCGCCTCAGTATCATCATATTCATAATGTATTCCATGTGTCTTTGCTTAAAAAGTATAATCTGGATGTCAATCATGTGATAGAGTATGAGCCGATAGAATTTCAGGCAGATTTGTCATATGTGGAGCAACCTGTTAAAATACTCGACTAGCAAGAAAATAGTCTTACAAACAAGTCAGTAAGGTTGGTAAGAGTGCTATGGAGGAATCCCAAAGTTGAAGAGTCAACATGGGAGCTAGAGTCTGAAATGCGATCCCGGTATCCTCACCTGTTCTCTTAGATTTTGCGGACAGAATCCTTTACGGGGGAGAGGATGTTATGACCGGTATTCCTTTAATCTTTAATTGAGTATTTTATAATTGTAATGGAGTCATTTATAAAATTATATGGATATGTGCTTGTGTGATTGTATTGGTGCATAATAATTGTGTTAAATTATTTAAGAATTTAGAAAAGCAAAAAATGTATTATTTGCTTTTTATGTGATTTATAGAGTGTAATTCTTATTTTGAGAAAAAATGTTTTAAAGATATTTTTATCAATAAATTTCAAAAGTGATCTTATACAATTTCAAAAATTCTAAGCTATTTTATGTAGGGGTGAGCAAAACCGAACCGAAACCGAAAAATCGAACTGAACTGGTAAATTTCGGTTTGGTTCGGTTCGGTTTAGTTTTTTTAAAAATTATGGTTATTTCGGTTTTTCGGTTTTAACCGAATTAAAATCAGTTCGGTTCACCATAATTTTGGTTCGGTTTTAACCGAATTAACAGAAATAAATATATCTATATTTTTTAATTATATTTTATAATTTAGTAAACATTACACAAAACATAACATGTGACTCTGTGAGTGTGAAGTGTCGACCAGATGACCTAACCTCATCTTAAAGTCGCCGCTGATTCATCTACTGATATACATCATCAAAGATTCATCATAGTTCATCTAAGTATCCAAGATCGAACAGGTATCTCATTTTTTCAATTAATGGAAGTATCCATAATACAGATTCATATTCAAAATTATTTTCCTGAATCTGCAAACCCAGTGAATGGCATTTAAGTTCCTATGTTTTGTTTGTGAAAATGCTATGTTTACTCAAATGCTTAGAATGTCTCTTAATTAAGTGCCTATTTTTTTAACAGAGGGTCTTTGTGCTTTGCTTGCGCCAGACTAGAGCACATATTCACAGACTGCAGTACTGTTGGATTTTTTATACTATTTAGGTTTGAAAAAACGGACCGAATAAATCGAAATAATTTGGTTCGGTTTACGGTTCGGTTCAGATATTAAATCGGTTCGGTTTGGTTTTCAAAAATATTTTATAAATCGGTTTTCGGTTAATTCGGTTCGGTCCGGTTTCTGACCAAACCGACCGAATGCTCAGCCCTAATTTTATGATACCACTCTTGTAATTTAGGAATTTATATTTTTATTTATACAATTATTTCTTGTAAATGATTTAAATATTAATTAGCAAATTACTATGTTACTCATACATGCATTCTACTCCCAATACAAAGACAAGGGTACCATTGGAATTTTCAACCCCACTAACCACTCCTCCACTAGCCAAATTACTCAATTAACCTTGCATGCAAATTTTGCTTTAAAGTGGGAGAGGGGTAAATTGGTAAAAGCAAAGTCCACTCACTCTTGAATGTGTATAAACGTAAAAAGAGATGATTGAACTCACTCCAACACTCAAACACTCCACACCACTCCACTCTCTCCTATTCTCTCCCTCACCCTCTCGGCCGAACACGCCCCACCCCCATTTCTTCCATTTTTCATTCTATTTTATACCTTCTTTTAGTGTAATCTCACTCCCTATGCTTAGTTTACTCACTTTCCAGAGATTTTATGTTGAGAAGTTGATGCTAAATGGTTGCATGTTTATCTTTTTGCTTGAACTCAAGAGAACACATTTGATTCTTGTGAATCCAAGGGTTTCTCCATGAGATACATTACTTATTGGCTAGTAACATGTATTTTTGTAAAGGAAACTTGATAAAACTCTTTGCATATTAGTGATCATTCTTGATATAGCTATTTCTAGTCATGCATGCTAGTTTTATAATGAGATTTTGATAAAAAAAAAACTATGATAGTTTACTAGTTCATTCGAAAGCATACACGTATGGTTTAAATCCTTGAATTTCGAATTTGTTTGTGCATATTAGGAGTTGTTACCATGTTAATTTGCTAAAATTAGCTAAGGTAAGTTAATGTGCATGACCATGATTGTTGGGTAAGTGTTAAAAGTCGAATTTATAAGGAGTAATCTCCCTTGTTTAGTCGAACTGTTGATGATTGATAACTTGTATTATTTTTTGTAATTTATTTGCATGAAGATGCACTAGGGTATGAATGACCTCCAAACTTTTTGAGGCATTAGTTGAGGGTATTAGTGCAGTAGGGTTACTTGGTTAAAGGTTGAGTGCTTGGTTTTGAAGTGGGAGTTAAGGTGGAAGGGTTTAGAGTAGAACACTTTGATTTTCCAGATTTGCACACTAGTTGTAGGAGAGTTTTGAATGGGCATTTCTTAGGCCTTGGTGGGACCGAGCTACCGAGAGTTGGGACTTGATATATATTTGAGTCCAGGGAAAATATATTTAAGAAACCTACCGTTTAGTGAGGTGCACAAACGGAAACGCTAAATCTGCCAAAACAGGGGACAGTTTAGGTTTGGTGAAGTTTGGAGGTCATAAAGTGATATTATGTGTAGCCTCTCATTAGGCCTTGATTAGTACTGATACTAGGAAGTCTAGGGAAGGTTTTCAAGTCGAAATATATTGATTTAGAGTTAGAATCAATGGTTAAAAGTAAGTCAAAAATAGGGAAGTTTTTAAGGCACCAAGCAGATTTGTGTCAACTTTGAGGGTAGGCGGAGGGAGGCCTGGGTTAGACCTTGGTGTCATTCCAAGTACATAAGTTAGATTTAGGTCTTAAGAATCCAGTGGGTTAGGTTTAGGAGGAATACCTAGAGTAGAAGGGTGTCAAAGACCCTAAGTCGCACAAGGTGTCGTCAAGGGAATGCAAATGAAAACGCTATGACTTAGCGTTTATGAACTGTCAAAGACCCTATGTCGCATAATGTTTTGACTTAAAGGTGTCAAAGACCCTAAGTCACACAAGGTGTCACCAAGGGTGTCGAAGACCCTAAGTCGCACAATGTTTTGACTTAAATAATGATGTCATCCATCCCAATTTCGAATTATGAATTGCTATGTTGTTAATTTATGTCTTATGATATATCTTGCTGAGCGTTGGCTCACTTCTTGCTATTTATCTATGTTATTACAACTATCAAGTATGAACAGAATACTCGTAAGTCTACCAGTGGAGACTACCAGTGGAGATGCTTGGGCTTATGTGAGCGCTCAGGTAGTATAGTTAGCGTATGTGCGAGGACCGGTAGTTATGTAAAAGTTGTAATAGTTGTAGTGTTGTACTGTTCAAAAATTGAACATTTGCGATCTTGGATTTTGTTGTAAACAGCCGTTTGTAATGATTTTATTTTTATCAGTTTTTATTTGTTAGTTTTATTTTCGGGTGTGACACAAATTGCCTTAAAATAATTATGTAATGTAGATTTAGGTTTTATTTCTAACAGATGTGCACATTTACTTGTTTACCTAATTTTTGATGTGAATGGTTATTAAAACATATTATTGTTAACTTCTATTTTAATACTTCTGCAATGTTTGCTTATGTAGGGAATTGTATGGCTTTTTGTTTTTTTAGTGTTGTAAATAATTAGGTAAATGTGAATAAAAAATGATAAAAGTGAAATATTTTTTTTAGTAAAAAAAAGTAAATTGTTGTAGTATATAGGGAGATAATTTAGGTTGAAATTGGTAGGGTAAAAGATTTTTTTATATATTCTTGCATTCCGGGGAAAGGAATAAATGCATTGTAACTTTAATTTATGAATTTTTTGTTAAAAAATTGTTAAAAATGAAGAATACATAATACATTTTTTATATATTTTTCCATGTATTGTTTTAAAAACTTATATTAAATTAATATTTATAGATGATTTTTAGGGGTTGTAAAGATTTTGATATATGTGGATTAAATGGTATATGTATTTTAATATTTTTCTAGAAGAGTAATTTAATGAATTACGTGTTGATTTTAAGAATTATTAACATGACTTAAAATTAATTACATAAAATTTTAAAATTGTATTATGGATATATAGTGTTGTTATTGATATAAATTTCAACTAATATGATAAATATAATAATTAAGGTAAGTTTACAATTTTTTGTTACCTCCTAGTTTACTTTACTTTAGCCTTTGGTGGACTTTTGGGTTTAAATAATAATTAAAATATTTAGGTTTTTAGTATCATTTTTTTATTGCTTTAGGTTAAAGCTCATATTTATTTATACACGTGTGTGTTTTATAACAATTATTATGTAAAATAAGTATACAATTTTTTGTTTTTCTTTTGTACATTTGGGGTTTAAATAATAATTTAAAATATGTAACTTTTGATGTGTTGGTTGGAATAGTAATTTTAAATATAGATGTTTTGGTACTTGCATATTATATTTATAGCAACTAGAAATTAATAATCACTTAATGATGTAGGTAGGGGTTTTTTTTTTTTTGTAGGGTTTAGGAGTTTAAAATAATTGTGAATTTATATTAATTTAAAATATGTATATTTAATATATATAAATTTTTAATTTTGTGAATTAATAATAATTTAAAATATGTATATTTAAGGTACTTAATTTTTTTAATAATTATATTTCTCGAAAATACTAAACTAATCTTTAATTATTTTTTTGATAACAATAATGTAGAAAATACTCAGCAATTGTTAAGTTAAATTCGGCTGCAGGTATATTTAGGTTTTTAGTATATTAATAATTTGTCACAAGCAGCCTCCCTCCTCTTCTCGCTCTTCTCATATCATGGGGTTTGGGTTTTTTCGTTTCTCAAGTTAATTGAGGGTTTTGCTGGTTTGCTTCGGTGAAAAGTCCCAATCGCTTTATTTTCTTTTTTTCTCCTTAATTTCTTTTTAATAAAATTTAAATTTTTGGGCGTTTGCGTGTCTCTTCTGTTGGACCGTATGTTTTATCTCTATTTTTTGAGTGTTTTGTTATATTTTTGTACAATTATGGTTGGTTTTATTTGAGGTTAAATCTGTTGAGAACGTTTTTATTGATATTTTTGATGATTTGTAAAGCTTTCATAGAGTCCGCGGTGGTGATTATTGCATGTTTATAGCTGGTACCTGACTTGTAGATAGTTTGGGTGTCTTCGACATATCTATAACTGGTATTCGGAATGTAGATAACTGGGGTGTTGTTTCCCCGATCTCAATTTATGCTATTGATGTTTCTGAATACTGGACCAACAATGATTTTTACATGACGAGATGTTTTCAGGGATGTTTGTGCAATTTGGATCGTTTGGAATGTCCTTGATTTTATTTTTAACGTCAAGAATTTTTAAATTCAATATATTAAACGGTTAGAAATTAAATTATTTAATCATTTTTTGTATGATATTTGTTTTTTATCGGTTGTTCAAGTCAAATGAAAAGTGCTTTTTATTTGTCAAAATAAATGATTTTTCATGTAAAGAGATTCTTATCGTATCTCGGTCAATATATTATGTACCGTACGTTTACATGATTTCAGTTTGCACGATGCAATTATGGTAAACTCAAAACTGACTTAACTCAAAACAAGATAATAGTTTATTTCTAAATAATACTGCAAGATTATACAAATTTTATGTTTGATATGTTTAAAATTAAACTTTAGTATCATGCCAAATTCTAGAACGGTATGTTTAGGGTTTGAACTTCATTTAAAATTCTGAATACAGTCAGATTGCATAATATTTTTTTAAGACATGATTTAATTTACCAAATACTTGCAAAAAAGTTGAGACTACTTTTTACTGGTTATCAAATGCATTCATCGATACCTCACACCGACACCTTTTCTAGGTCAGCAAATCCCAATAAGAGCTGAATGCTCGTTCTCATTTCTCAAGTTGCAATCAGAGGCTTCACAAGACTCATTCACTCATTACTTTAAAAAAAAATCCTGAAAATAATTTCAAACACTAAACCACATCCTAATAATAATATGCTTATTGTAATATTCAATAAAACCTTTAGATATCTGACAAAATGTTCATCTACTGGATGAACTGAAAGAACAGGTTACTAAAGTGTAAACAGAAAACAAATATGTAATAGCAAAATTTTGGTACATTAATAAGTTACAATTACAGCAAAAACTCCTACTTCTCAGTTATTATTACCTTAACTTGATGTTCAGCTTCATCTTTCGTAACTAGTTTATATTCAACTGTCGACAGCAAATAGCCTAATATATATACACTTAATCTCTAAATTATTGCATTCTGGAGAGGTGAGCAAATTAAAATATTCACCTCAGTACAAATTTAAATCATTACAAGAGGCTGTCAGTAGGACATCATCTTTACAAGTTACCCCCTACAATTGTGAAGGGCTTGAGTTATAATTCCAATTTTTTCTGCAAAAAAAGAATAAAATAATAGAAATTTAAATCATGTTGGCAGAATACAGGGGTTAGAACAACATTTTATGTCATGTTATATGGGATAATTTACCTTGTTTCAAGAAAAATGCTTGCATAAATTAATGGCGTACATATCAAAATGGTTACTCAATTGAATGTCATATATTAGTTTAATCATCAAACTTAACGGTGTATCATTTCAATCACTAAAATCATAATAAATATCAAACAGATACCTCAAAATATGTGCTCGAGAATTAAAAATTATTTTTATGGAGTTCGATACATTTTTCTAGAATCATATTACAACCAAACGAAAAGTTATAAATTTCTAGTATTTTAGATGATATAGTGAGATTTTTAAAATGTATCTACTATTAATTTTTATTTAAATTAAAAAATAACTAGAAAATGAAAAATAAATAGCATACAATTTTTTAAAAATCTCACTATATTATCTAAAATCCTAGAATTCATACATTTTTCATTTGGTTATAGTAGAATTCAAGAAAAATGTATAGAACTCCACAAAAATAATTTTAGTTTTTAAGCACATATTTAAAGATATCTGTTTGATATTTATTTAGACTTTAATGATTCAAAAATACCCCGTTAAGTTCAATGATTAAATTGATATATGACTTTCAGTTTTGTGACTATTTTGATATTTAAACCATAAATTAATGAATAGAGAGTTAAAACATCTAAATATAAGAAATTAAAGATAGAGATTTTATTGCTAAGATACCAATGTCTGGAAGAAACTAGCCGGACCTTTAATTTTTCTGAGTGCAAAGTGCAAACTGAACCACCAAATGCACTTTTGCAACAACTAATTCACATGCTTTTGTAAAGTTTGGCACTTCAATTCATCTTCGGCTCTTATCGATGAAAAGTGGGTTATTTTTATGCAACAATTTATATCCTTTTTTTACACTATCAGGAACTCTTGTTTTCTAGAATAGAAATGCAAGTGTTTTTGTGTTTTTGTGTGTTTATAAGCTGTATAACAGTTGATATAAGCTAAAAATGAAGTAATAGAGCAGAGATTAGAAGAGATTTAGAGAGAAAAGAGATCAGATTGCATAACTTGAAGAAGAAGCTAGGCAGTTATAGAGATAGAAACTAGAGTGAGAAACAAGAGAGAGAGAGAGAGAGTTGGTCGAAAATACATTCCATTTTCTGGTAATAGTTCAAAGCATAATGAAAAGTACGGAATCCTCTTCTATTTATACTAGTACTGCTACAACTGACTTATAGTAAAAGTCCTCCTTACCCTTACTAATTAGTAAACTGATACAGGGCAATACTCCTTATACTAATGCAACCATCCTATGTCCTAACATCCCTCCACCCTTCAAGACACAACCAAGTCCTCATGGTTGCTTGCTGAGAGAACTCCGAAAAGTTGCACTGCAATAAGTCTTCATCTTCCCAAGTTCCTTCATCAATGTTGCACCCTTTCCACTGAATTAAGAGCTGACAAACTACCTTCTTATCTCTAAGAATGCTTCTATTGTCCAACTTTCTTATAGGACTCAAATCAATTATGCCTTGAGCATTGACAGGAGGCAATTGGTGATGAGTTCTGAACTGTCCTATAGCCTTTTTAAGCTGAAATACATGAAAAACAGGATGTATCTTGGAAGATTCTGGTAAAGCCAACCTGTATGTTACAGGGCCAATCTTTTCAGTAATTTGATAAGGCCCAAAATACTTGGCTGAGAGCTTCAAGTTCTTCCTGATGGCCACTGTCACTTGTCTGTAAGGTTGTAACTTAAGATATACGAAGTCTCCTTCCTGAAACACCCTTTCTGTCCTCTTAGCATCCGCATAATTTTTCATTCTAACTTGAGCTTTCTCCCACAAATCCTTGAGTTCCATCCACTGTTTCTGCTTATCTTCCAGAAATGTTTCCAAGGTATCAATGTTCGTATGATTTCTAGTTTGCCATTCTAGGTGTCTAGGTTTGATACCATGTTAGATATATTTGATAATTTCATGGCTAATGTGATATATGTTTAGTTTTCAGATCTTACTTAAACAGGATAAATCAGTACTTACTGGAAGTCAGGACTTAAGAATATCAGTATTATATTATCAGGAGATAATTATCAGAAGATGGATATCAGAACTTAAGTACTGAAGGACGTTCAGATAAGGAAAGCAGCTGGTTAAAGGAAAGAAGATCGAGACAAACATAAGAAGAGATATGCATGAAGATGGAATTCTATGAAGAATAGAATACTTGGAAGAAAAGATATCTGATTGATATATTTTAGGAAGCAAAATTATATTCCATATCAATTAGCGATTATCTTGTAACTGTGTAGCATATAAACACAGACATAGGGTTTACACTATAAATGTTATCACAATCGAGAAGATTATTTTTTTTGTAACCCTAACAGCTCTCGTGATATTTGTTCATCACTGAGAGAGAACAGTTCCAAACTGTAACAAAGTTTATTTTTCAATAAAGTTTGTTTTCTGTTACTTGAGTTATTAAAGTTCGATTTGACTGTGCTATACACTGTATTCACCCCCCTCTACAGTGTGTGTGTGTGACCTAACAAGTGGTATCAGAGCCTATCTGTTAACACACAAACAGTTTAAGATGCAAAAACAATCATGTCTGAAGTGGAAACTCCAACTAAGCCCACCAAATCTGAAAAACCTCCAAAGACACAAATTCAAAGCAGATATGAGACTATTAAAGTTCCCATATTGAGATCATCTGAATATGGCATATGGAAGGTGAGGATAACCATGTTTCTGGAAGCTACAAGATGTCAGGGAACGGATACGATTAAGAAGAACAGGAAGACAATACTCACTCAAGAGTATAAACACTTTGACTCAAAGGCTAATGAGTTATTGACTGGTTTATATGATAGATTTGTCAATCTCTTGAATGATTTGGCACTAGTTAATAAGGAGTATGATCTTGAAGATTCAAACCTTAAATTCCTGTTAGCTCTTCCTGAATGCTGGGATTTAAAGGCAACAACAATAAGAGACAACTATAATCTTGATGAAACAACTCTTGATGAAATTTATGGAATGCTCAAGACTCATGAACTTGAGATAGAACAAAGAAGCAAGAGGAAAGGAGGAAAGTCAAGGACAATTACTCTTAAGGCTGAAGAAGAATCCCCCAAGGCAGCTACCTCAAGGAAAGACAAGGGTAAAACTCTCTTCACAAAGTCTGATACTGAGTCATCAAGTTCTGAAAGTGATGATGACTCAGAATCTGAAAGCTTGCCTGAGACGGATGCTGAAGAAGAGATGATGAAACTGTGTGCTCTTATGGTGAAATGAATCACAAAGATTGCATACAGGAAGTTCAGGAAGGGAAAGAAGTTTTCCAGGAAAGGCAAAAGATCTGATAAGAAGAATTTCAGAAAATCTGAGGGCAGAGGAGGAAAGTCTGACAGAGAAGATTATACAAATGTAAAATGCTACAACTGTGGTGAGAAAGGCCACGTATCTCCTGATTGCAAGAAAGTGAAGAGTGGCAAAGGCAAGGCTCTTGTCACAAAGAATAAAAACTGGACAGACACCTCAGATTCTGAAAGTGAGGAGAATTATGCCTTGATGGCAAATACTGATAAGGCAAGTGCTGAAAGCAGTTCTGAATCTGCTGAATTAAAGGTACCTCAAACTACTTATGACTTTCTAATGCTCCTAGGAAAACGTGTCATAACTGTGGAAGTTCTAACCATCTTGCTTCTTTTTGCAGGAAAAATAAGAACATAAACTCCTTACCTTCAAAGTCAGGAGTTAAGAGTCAGTCTGTTAGATATAAGCCACAAAATGCTTGTTTTCATTATGGTAGTTTATGGCATTCCATTTATACTTGTAAGGAATATCATAGTTTGTACTATGATTATTATCAAATAAAACCTTCTTTAAAGAAAGTTACCATTGTTCCTTCTAGTGTAAGTTCTGATTCAAAGTCTGAGAGTTTAAATTCTGATAAGAAAAATGTTAACATAAACTCTGATGCTAAATCCGCTGCAAATGTTAACAGACTTAATAAAGCCAAAGGATCCAAGCATGTCTGGGTCCTTAAAACTAATCATTAGTGGTCTTTGTGATTGCAGGGCAACTGGAAAAACATCCTAATTCTGGACAGTGGATGTTCAGGACATATGACTGGAAATAAAGCCCTGTTATCAGACTTTGTGGAGAAGGCTGGCCCAAGTGTTTCTTATGAAGATGGCAACATTGGAAAAACATTGGGATATGACAATATCAATTTTGGAAATGTCATCATTAAGGAAGTAGCTCTGGTCTCAGGACTTAAACACAATCTGCTGAGTGTCAGTCAAATCTGTGACAAAGGTTATCATGTGGATTTCTTTGAAGAATACTGTGAAGTTGTAAGTAAATCTACAGGCAAAGTTGTTTTGAAAGGATACAGACTTGGTAACATCTATGAAGTCAAGCTTTCAACAAGTACTGATGGTTCTGCAATCTGTCTGATTAGTAGAGCATCAATTGAAGAAAGCTGGAATTGGCACAAGAAACTCTCTCATTTAAATTTCAACAATATAAATGAGTTGGTCAAGAAAGATCTTGTGAGAGAGGACTGCCAAAGAGCATGGTATGAGACTCTAGCTCAGTTTCTTCTGGAAAGTGGATTTAACAGAGGAACAATAGACAAAACACTGTTCTACCTCAACCATGGAAAGGACTTACTTCTGGTTCAGATTTATGTTGATAATATCATTTTTGGTTTTACAAATGACAGACTTTGCAAGAAATTTGCCAAACTGATGCAGTCAAGATATCAAATGAGTATGATGGGGGAACTCAGCTATTTTCTGGGCCTTCAAGTCAAGCAGAATAAAGAAGACACTTTTATTTGTCAAACTAAGTACACCAGAAACTGGCTGAAAAAATTTGGAATGCAAGATTGTTCAAGTGCATCCACTCTCATGGCCACTGCAACAAAACTGGATAAGGATACTGGTAAATCAGTAGATATTACTGATTACAGAGGTATGATTGGCTCTCTACTCTATCTAACTGCTAGTAGACCTGATATCATGTATGCTACATGTCTTTGTGCAATATTTCAAGCAGATCCAAGAGAGCCTCACTTAACAGCTGTGAAAAAAAAAATCAAATATCTTAAGGGAACAGCTGATCTGGGATTGTGATATCCCAGAGAATCAGATTTTAAACTAATAGGTTACTCAGATGCAGATTTTGCAGGTTGTAAAATTGACAGGAAAAGCATAAGTGGAAGCTGCCAATTTTTGGAGGCAGATTGGTTTCTTGGTTTAGCAAGAAATAAAAGTCAATTTCCACATCAACTGCAGAAACAGAGTACATTGCTGCTGGAAGCTGTTGTGCACAGATTCTTTGAATGAAGAATCAGTTACTGGATTATGGGTTAACATATTTTAAAATCCCTATTTACTGTGATAATCAAAGTGCTATTGCTATGACAGGTAATCCAGTTCAATACTCAATGACAAAGCACATCAGCATCAGGTACCACTTCATAAGGGAACATGTGGATGAAGGTACAGTGGAATTGCAATTTGTTCCAACAGATCAACAACTAGCAGATATCTTCACAAAACCACTGTGTGAAGCTACTTTTACAAGATTGGTAAATGAACTTGGAATGGTTTCATGTTCTTTCTCTAAATCTGCTTAGTTTTGTTCTGATGCATCAGACTTTATAATCAGTATTTACAGAAATTACTCTCTTTGTGTATTCTGTGCTTAATTGAAAATTGCTTAAGTACTGACAGTTGTCTGATGTGACTTTCTAAACTCTGATAGTGATATGTCTGTTTATGTAACTATTCAATACTAGATGCTCACCTAGTATTCTCCAATACACAAGAGATCCCATGTTGGAAATAATTATTTTTATGGAAATCTATTGACACAAGCAAATTCTGATATTGAGCTTAGTTGCGTTTACTTTGTCTATCTTATTACTAAGTCAAAAACTAGAATAATGCTTCTAATCTGTTAAGTTCTGATTCTATTAAAACTGTTGAATGTACTAAGTGCTGATAAACCTCACTTATCAAAAGAAAAAGGAAAAGAAACAAGGAATAAAAATCAGGTACTCCTTTGAGATCTAGAGTAAAAATGTGGAAGGGAAGACCCAAGTGCAATGCTGGTATTAAGTAATATGCATCAGAAAAGCAAATAAATATTTTTCTTGGTGACTTCACACTCTATGATTACTGGAGAAATACTCTGATAATAGCATAAATTCTGATAAGCAGTCGTGACTCAGTTACACTGAGAAGCCACTGTAAAATGGAATTTAAAAAGATGCACAAAATTAACACAAAATAGTTGAGGTGGACTCAAGCATGAACTCATTCAATAGTCGGCTTCAGAATAATGACAGATTTTTAGTAAAGTTTTAGTTATGCCTTATTTCTAAGATGTACTGAAGTGAATCAGACTTTACTCTTTGCCTGATATTTAGCTTAATGCACACACTAACACTCCATATGAATGATGAAAATTACTGTGGTGATCTATGTTATTTTAGATGAACAGTTTATGTGTCAGATTGCATAAATTCTGAGGAGAAGTTCTGTTGAACAGTCTATGTTATTTTGATAAACAGTTTATGTGTCAGATTGCATAGATGAACAATCTATGTTATTTTGATAATGTCATGGCTAATGTGATTTATGTTTAGTTTTCAGATCTTACTTAAACAGGATAAATCAGTACTTACTGGAAGTCAGGACTTAAGGATATCAGTACTTATATTATCAGGAGATAATTATCAGAAGATGGATATCAGAACTTAAGTACTGAAGGACGTTCAGATAAGGAAGGCAGCTGGTTAAAGGAAAAAAGATCGAGACAAACATAAGAAGAGATATGAATGAAGATGGAATTCTATAAAGAATAGAATACTTGGAAGAAAAGATATCTGATTGATATATTTTAGGAAGCAGAATTATATTCCATATCAATTAGCGATTATCTTGTAACTGTGTAGTAGTATATAAACACAGACATAGGGTTTACACTATAAGTGTTATCACAATCGAGAAGATTATTTTTTTTTGTAACCCTAGCAGCTCTCGTGATATTTGTTCATCACTGAGAGAGAACAGTTCCATGCTGTAACAGAGTTTATTGTTTCAATAAAGTTTGTTTTCTGTTACTTGAGTTATTAAAGTTCGATTTGATTGTGCTATACACTGTATTCACCCCCCTCTACAGTGTGTGTGACCTAACATACCATACACCACCTGGTAAGGAGTAGAATTAAGTGTAGTATGAAAGGTGGTATTGTACCACCATTCAGCAGCAACTAACCAGCTAGCCCAATTTTTTTGGACTATGACAAGTCATACTTCTCAGATAATGTTCCACACATTGGTTGACTCTCTCTGTGCTTTCATCTGATTGAGGATGGTAGGCTGAGCTGAGATTCAACCTGGTTCCAGAGATCTTAAAGAGTGTCTGCCATAACTCACTAAGAAATAGGCTGTCTCTGTCACTCACAATAGAATCTGGAAGGCCGTGCAGCCTATACACCTGCTCAAAGAAGGTCTGAGCCCATCCTCTTGCTGAAATAGGATGAGACAAAGCAATAAAATGGGCATATCTGCTAAATCTGTCCACAATAACCCCAATAACCTCAAATCCTTTAGATTTAGGCAATCCTGTGATGAAGTCCATTGTTATATCCTTCCAAGGCTCTTGTGGAATGTCCAGGGGTATGGACATGTTCCCCCTTCACTTGCTGGCAGACAACACATTCTCTCACCCATTGGCCAATGTTTTGTCTCGTGCTCCAGTAAAAGTACTCCCGAATTCTTTTAAAGGTAGCTCTATTCCTAGAATGGCCTCCTACTCCATTAGAGTGCAGCTCTTCAAACACTTGCCTTCTCAATTCTCTACGGTTACCAATCACCCATTTTCCTTTAAACTGCAAAAGTCCATTAATCAAAATAGAATTGTTGAGGACCAGTTTTATTTATAACTGTTTCAGTCATAATATCCTTTAATTCCTCATCTCCTGTGTAGCTCTCAGCCAACTGCTCCATCCACAAGGGAACTATGGTAGTTAGCTGATTGCAATATCCAAAGATCTCCAGCTCTGAATCTTTAGTAAGATTAACTGCATGCCCTTGCCAATGGAACTGCAAGGTGTGTTTGTCAAAATTGCACCGGATAATTCCCAACTGAGATAACCATCTCACCCCTAGAATGATGTCCCAATCTTGTAATTCCACCAGTCAAGCTTCAGTAGTAAAGTCAACATTTCCCAACATCCATTTAAAATCAGTACAAACATTGTTACTTGTAATTGAGGATCCATTTGGAAGTTGCGGAAGAACAGGTTCCTTGACCTCAATTTCCAGATCCAGATCTTGCATAATCATACTTATAACAGTAGATATAAGCTAGAAATGAAGTAATAGAGCAGAGATTAGAAGAGATTTAGAGAGAAGAGAGACCAGATTGCATAACTTGAAGAAGAAGCTAGGCAGTTATAGAGAGAGAAACTAGAGTGAGAAACAAGAGAGAGAGTTGGTGGAAAATACACTCCATTTTCTGATAATAGTTCAAAGCATAATGAAAAGTACAGACTCCTCTCATATTTATACTAGTACAGCTACAACTCACTTATAGTAAAAGACCTCCCTACCCTTACTAATTAGTAAACTGATACAGTGCAATACTCCTTATACTAATGCAACCATCCTATGTCCTAACATACGACAACTCTTTCCAGAAACACTGTATATCCCAAGCCTCATTTTTGGTTTTTGCATATTATATTTCTAAAGTTGTACTCAATTAGACATAATGTGAAGATTTTCCTATATACCTGGGATACTATTGGTGATAGCTTCTGCAAAGCTGTTCTATCTCTTTTTTAGGATTGTAACATTCACCATTGCATCAACTCCACTAACATTGCTCTTGTACCAAAGGTACCCACTCAAACCGATATGAAATTTAAAGGACTATAAGCCAATCTCTTTAAGCATTGTTTCTTACAAATGTATATTTAATACTATTGCATCTAGGCTTAAAAGTGTCTTGCCTATTATCATTGATAATGCCCAATCGGCCTTAATTCGGGGTAGGCATATCCCAAATAATATCCTCATGGCTCAAGAGCTCTTTCGTGGCTACGATAGAGGAATGGGAGCATCTATGTGTGCTCTGAAAATTGATCTATTCGAACTTTTGATTCGTGAAGGTGGGAAATATTAACCAGATCCTCAAAAAATGCAAATTCCTAATTCGATTTATCAGTTGGATCAAAGCTTGCTTTGTTCAGTTACGTAACTTAGGCAGTTTCTGTTAAACTAAATGTAGTTGTGCATGGTTATTTCAAAGGCTCCAAAGGGATTAGACAAGGGAACCCCATGTCTCCCTATATTTTTGCTCTCTATATGTATAATCTATCTTGGATGCTCAAGACAAAACCCAGATAGATTCAAATATCACTGAAGGTGTAAGGAAATAGATCTAACTCACTTATTCTTTGCATATGATGTGCTGTTTGCTCATGGTGATAAAACTTCAATAGTTCACTTTATGGATTCTATTGCAAAATTCTCTGCTATTACTGGGTTATATCCCAGTATGCACAAACTGCTTACCAGAATTGATTTCCTGGTTTCACAACACTTATAGTACCTCATGGTGAGCTTACAATAAAATTCTTGGGGTTCCTCTTATCTCCTCAGCTTTTTGTAAATGACTGTATGCCCTTGATACAAAAGATCACTGCCAGAACAGAGGTATGGACTTCCGTCCAGCTATCGTTTGATGAGCGAGTTCTAGTGAAATATGTAATTCATGCATTTTGGACAAACCACTTCCAGCTTCCTTCTACAATTCATCAAATCATTTAAACCATGCTTAAGAGATTTCTTTGGCAGGGCAATATTCACACTAAAGGGGTAGCCAAAGTTAATTGGGATATCATTGCTTGCCAAGACAGGAAGGTGGGTTGAGCTAAAAAGCCTGATCGACTGGAATAGAGCTCAAATCATTCTTCACTTGATCAAGGTGATTATCACGGCTTCTTCTTTGTAGGCCTCGTAGCTTAATGCTACTGTGCTCAAGAGGCAACACTTTCGTGTCATGAAAATTCCTACAGATTTTTCTTAGATTAGAAGAAATCTGTTTCGCCTTAGG
This sequence comes from Apium graveolens, assembly GCF_009905375.1. NCBI lineage: Eukaryota > Viridiplantae > Streptophyta > Magnoliopsida > Apiales > Apiaceae > Apium > Apium graveolens. The sequence goes on from NC_133655.1 coordinate 74,860,506, forward strand.
AAACTGTTGTTTAGTTCACAACTTATTCTATGACTGGCCATAACATTTCTTTAAGGTCTGAACCTCGGTAATATTTGCCTTGTTCCTAATGACTTGTCTCATTAGGCAATGTAGCTAGCCCAGTGCTCCCACGGTTAATAATATTTATAAGGGAGCAGGTTTCACCTCTTAAAAATCGTAGGCATCAACGTTTGCACCATTCTCTTACAATGACTTTAACGCTTTGATTATCCTGGGTTTGACCTTTCTTCTAGAGATAAAATTTTACGGGATGGAGATCAAAAGTCACATGTCTAGAAGAGCCTGTGTCACAGGGGTCCTCAGGTACCTTGGCATGACGCAGTTTGGCATCGTCTCAAAATAAATGGTTATGCCCATCACTAGCGGTTGCTTTGTCATGGTAGATTGAGTACCCCTCCAGGCTTGCTCGGCTTAGTATTCAAGTGCTTTAGCAATGTTACTTGTGTATTGGAGCTCCAGAATCTAATAACCATTTATTCCTCTACTGTCATTACAACAGATTTGTTCTTACTAAGCTTTTGTCTATGTTGAGGTTGTACATTCAGGGCGATACCTGGTTGGGCTTCCTATTTACATTTTGGGCATTCAGGATATTCCGAAAAGAAGGGTTGCTCTTCTTGTGGTTCAAGTTTATTCGTATCATCGGGATTCCGAAAAGAAGGGTTGCTCTTCTTGTGGTTCAAGTTTATTCGTATCATCGGGAGGGAGAGTAATGCTAAGGCGCATGACAAAGGATTCTTTGGCCCTTTGAAGCTAATGGATGATATTCTTGCAGATGTCAAAGCAAAGCTCTATATTTCGTTATGGTTCTCTACTCTTTCTTGTACTATATCAGACTTCAGTATTTTTTGTAGCTAAGAATTGTTCTGCCCTCTTTCGCTTTCTATATCCAATTCGTAATGCAGATTTCTTATACATAGTCCTCTCTATGGCATGTCATAAAGCTTGGGTTAGGCCCTCTTGTTCATTCTTTTCCTTCTCTAACATATGCAGTATAGCAAAAAAAAGACAGAATGGTCGACGTTCTTAATTAGAATAAATATACTTATAGGTTTAGTTTGGAAGCAAATAACATACTATTAAAGGTTTAGATGACAATTTTGCAGTTCATGGAGACTTTTAATTTTTGCTAAATTTTAAGGTATTCATATATACAAATTAGGTTCACTAAAGTATACCATAACACAATACCTTGTTTCTTCAAAGCATGGATACTGATCAAGCCTCTGTCAGTTTCAAGCGAGGAACAATATTCATAGATTGTAGTTCCTGGTAGGGCAAATACAGAGGAACTATTTAGAATTTATAACCAACAAGACACGTATAACATATCAAAATGGACAACAAACTAGGCATATCTCTTGAATGTGTGGCTACAAGTTTAACATTTTGACTTCCGCTATCTATGCAAATTGTTCAAAAATACAGTTTGCAGTTGAGATACTTACATTTTAACAATAGATCCCATATGCAGTAAAAAAGAAAATTTTCAAGCTCTAGCTACGGCTTTAAAAAATCATATCATCAAACAGAACCTAAACGAAAAAAGGCCCAAAATATCACTATTTGGGGCAGAATGGCCCTCAATGTCACTTTAGAAAAAGATGGCCCCAAATGTCACTTCAAAACCGAGCCTCGCATTTCGTTTTTTTTAATATAAAAAACGCAATTGCGCCTTGCGTTTTTCTTTCTTTTTCTTTTTTAAAATGTCAAAACGCAACTTGAGAAGTTGATTTGAGTGGCTCAAAACGTGAGGTCAAGTTTCGTTTTTGTTTTTTATTCCAAAACATGATCTGAAGTTTGGTTTCTTAAGGGAAACGCAAATTGAGCTGCCGATTTTGCACATTTTTTTTAATTTTTTCTTTACCTAAAATGTTAGATAGTATTGTGTTTTGAAGATTAAAACACAACTCTAAGGGGTATTTTGTTCGTATTTTATTCATATATATAAATATTTCAATATTTTTAAATCTTAAATTGAGAATTGGTGAACCAAAAAATATTACAAAGTGGACCCTAATTTAACAATTTTTAACATTTTAGAGTTCAACAATCCCCTTTTGGGTTTTAAAAATATTAAAAAATAAATTAATAAAACGTACACCGAATTAGGGTTTAGGGTTTAGGGCCTAAACCCTAATTTAATCTCGGGTTTAGGGCCTAAACCCTAATTTTAGGGTTCACCAATTCTCAATTTGGGTTTTAAAAATATTAAACTATTTATAAATATGAATAAAATACGAACAAAACGTCCCTTCGAATAATGTGTTAAGCTCAGAAACATTACATTATCTAGTATTTTTGGTAAAAAAAAATAAAAAGAAATGCAAAACGGAACTACAATTTGAGTTTTTCTACAAAACCAAACATGAGCTTCTGTTTTAACATAAGAAAACAAAAAAATTGAAAAACGCAACACGCATATGCGTTTTGCATGTTGAAAAATAAAATAAAATAAAAAACGAAACGCGAAATTACGTTTTGGATTATAGAAAAAAGGGACCCCGAGACCCCGTTTTGAAGTGACATTTGGGGTCATATTTTCCCAAAATGACATTGAGGGTCATTGTACCCCCAAAAAGTGACATTTGGGGCCAACACCCAACCGAAAAAAACATTCAAAAACACAAATTTAAAATAGTTTGTGATTGGTTCCGGTACACGTAGCATTACCCTTTACTAATGAAGTATTCATGTATTACCACTTATATGCTAGTAATAGTGTGTATGGGGCAGTGATAGTGTCTTGCTGTGATAGTATTGCTGAGTCGTGATAGTAATTGGAGGGTTAGTTGAGTCTTTCCATTAGATTTATCTATACATAAGTCAGGGTCTATAAATACTTGTAATAAATAATTATGTGTTCTCATTATGTGATATATGATATGGAAACAATTTCCACCAACTCCCTTTCTATCTCTTTAACAACTTTCTCTCTCTAGGTTTCTAACTCCAATCACTCTCTAAACTCTCACTACCCCCCCCCCCCTCCCTCCCTCTCATTTCTGCTCTAAGTCTCTCTGTTTCTCTTCTGATCTCTCTCTAAACTCTGCTGATTCTCTTATTTTGCAGACTGCTTGTTTGGAAAATCTATAAATGTTGAAAGTCCATTGCAGCTTACCACGTACTGTTTGGCTACTTCCATCTGGGAGCTTTTTTATAACTTAGGGAAATGGGACTATAATGTGTCTTAAAATCAAGTCTTTTACATTAAATTTTGTTTTTTTTTAATTTGAAATCCATATATTATATAATTTAATTTATAAAATATTTAGTAAATTATAAGTTACAATTATATAAATGCTTCACCAACTAATAAGTAAAATTATCCAAACACAGATATTTACTTCTCACTTGTATGACAGTTATATATTTTATGAATAAGTAACTTGTTTTAACATACCAAACACGCCCTATATCTCTTTCTCTGCAATTATACAATAGAAAATACCAAAAACATACAGAAAAACACATAACCATGGAAACCTGACAAATAAATAGAGAAGTGTGGTGAGTGCGGGAACAGATAAAACTGGTTGAGAATGAAGATCTTGCAACAATTATATTCCAAGTCATTTTTAGATACCAAAACACAAGATATTTATTTTGGTGTACAAAATTGTAGCATCTAATTTAGAAATACTATATGAGATATCAGAACATCAACAATGCTGATACTAACCTGTAAGTACTAATATGTAGCAACAAAATTATGAACAAAATATCGCACTAACCTGGAATAAAAGCTTGCATGCATATGGAAGTTTTAGAGTGGAAATTTTTTCCCCATCCTTGCATGTAGAGCAAATTGCTGCTTTCAGCTTATAGTTGTAATATCCTAGCAAACCACATTTTCTGCAAACCTGGGGGCATACATGATTGTTAAATCTTTAACATTCAAACCTCATTGCAGGCATTGGCATGTAAGTACTTCAATGTTTGCAATTGACCATTGCCAAAATAAACATAGGCATTAAAATGGGAGAAAATAACAACTGTAAGCAGGAGTAGCCCTTTGTTTAGGAAAATTAGATTCTATCTATTAAATAAAATATCATATTAAAATTAAATAATAGTTCAATTTCAGGGAGAAAAAATTAATGCATCATATTTCAAGACTAAAAAGTAAAATCAGAAGAGATTGGTAACTAAGCCCAGAGCACCTTCAATTTGATTTGCTTCATAAAATTTTATATTATTTACAACTACAACATGCAAAAGTGTAGTCAAAGTATTAGAACCTAATCTTGCCTCATGTGCATGAGTGCTCGATTTAGCTTTTACCGCTTCGTGCCTTCTCTAAGGACTCAGCTATTCTAAACTAAGTGCATCTAAATTTTGGGACTGGATCCAGGAACTGTACTCTGTGTTTGTGAGAGAGATTTTGAAAAAAAAGCACATCATTAACTGAAAACATGTGTACACAAATTTTAATACATTTGATCTGAAACAATAAATCACTACATATGTTCAGCTCAAGCAATAGGTTTCTGCTAATTACAGATGTGATATTAACCTGTGTTCCCATCTATTGATGCCACTAGGCACAACATGATTTAAGATGTCATGGTATATACCACAGATTCAGCAATGCAACATACCTGAACCTCAAAAGGATCACTGGATATCATCAAGCGCTCATAAATTAACATACTAGCACCGTATGCAATCAAACAATCACGTTCCATTTCTCCCACACGTAGTCCTGCAATACATCCAAAAATTAAATTCCAAATAGGTCACTAAAGTGATCATGGTTATAATTAAAGTACACACCTCCATTTCGGCTTCTCCCTTCAGTTGGTTGCCGAGTCATCATGACCTTTGGCCCGCTACCTCGAGCATGCATTTTATCTAAAACCTGAAATATGCCAGTATATTAAGTTATGCCAATATCATCACACATTACACATACAACTCCCACTTAGTCATGGGGGGTCTGATACATCTAATGTTTAAACTACCTAGAGTGCCACAACTTTAACAACAAACATTGGGGAAACTAATGTGAAAGAAAAAACCTAACTCAAGCAATGCCATATTCAAGGACTGCTGCTTCAGAAATGTAAACAATCCTCAATATAACATATTAAAAGAGGATTGCTCTGGGACAATCATTTGACATATAATTATCATTCTCCTATATTTTGAAAGTTACAAGAGCCAGGGTATAAATAAATTCTCATTTGAAGGAGACAACACTCCCTCTACTTGAAATTTTTAGGTCCATTAACACTTCCAATTTTCTAAAAAGAACTAATTTGAAAATAAAAATAGCAACTAATTTTTTATCCAAAAAAAATAATTAAATATGTTATAATTATAAATATATAACAGACAAAACAGAGCAACAATTAACATATTAAGCCCCACAAAACCAAAGTTCCCTATTAATAATAGAGATACTATGTTATAAATTGATTCAAAAGTTACAAATGTTTCTCACTGTTGACAACATTGAAAATTCTGTTTCTAGAAGATCCAGTTTGTTCATCAACAATTTTGTATATTTTCTGTACTTCAATTTTGAATGATAAACGTAAGATGATTACCCATTAACTGGTAGAAAGCAGAAAACTTTGGACATAAAAAGAGATACAATTAAATATCTTGCACTTGCTTTATCTGGCCGTTGTTAAGCAACCTTAAAAACTTTATAATGTAAATTTTTACTTCAAATCTAGCATTGTGCACAATATAATATCGAGAATGACAATATGCAAAATCATATATTAAGAAAGCACACTGCACTAGGTTATCGCTGTTTTTTTACTTAAAAAGACGAAACATCATATTTACATAATCACAAACACAGAATGGGCATGTGCCTTCATAGTAAGAAAAGAATTGAAAGTATATACAAGCTTTGAAGCCCGTCTGACATACCATATGTTTCAACTTCTGATAATATATTGGTCCCATGAAAATATATGCTTGTAGTGGCATACCTGTGATACCTGGACAAAAGAGACATTGAGTCTGATCTGGCCAAAATAAACTATATGCAACAAAATTATAAGCATGTTTGTATATTGCACATAGACTCGGCAAGTGGAACATTGTCCATGAGCAAAAAGCAATAAGAACATGTTAGGCAGCACTTGCCTACAGAATGAGCGAATGTTTCTAATTCTATCCTAACACGCAAACTTAAAAAACACAATTTATGCAAATACAGCATGATGCTTGATACACAAATCTCAAAACCAAATTCGACTAAATGACAACATTTTCAGACACTTAATATAATAGAATATTCGCGAAAATTAAGCATCCTGCTGTTTTCCCTAGTCTAACTCATTTAAGCATAATTCAAGAGAATATCTGTGTCACCAAATTATTTAAGTTTATCATGGTAACGTATTAAGATTGATCAGTATTAAGATTGATTAATAAAAGTAAAAAACCTGAATAAATAAAATCTTTTCCGGTGTAGCTGAAACCATGCTTCACTAGAGTTTCACTGCCATGAACAAGAAAAGATTAAAAAATAAAAATCTAATACAAAGTAATTTAAATGGAAAAACTCACCTTATTACTTCAACTTTGTCTGCATGGCCACTAGGTTCCCCAAACGCACTGCCATAATGGAACCTGCCACAAGAAACTCCGGCTTTGCCCCCAAGAAGCTCTATCATCTTACCAACAGTCATTCGGCTGGTATAGAGCATTTAAAATATGTAAATAAAAAAATAAGTAAAACATTACACTGGTGTCATCAGAAAAACCAAAATATTAACCAAAAACGATGCTATGATTTGCTTTTGAAAATTACAATGCCAGCTTAAGAAACAATGTACTTTATGTTGATATAATTATTCATAACTGTATATCTATGACCTAGTACTACCACTATTAAGTGTGCCAACAGAAATATATGATATGTACAAGGAAGATGTACAGATCTGATCATGATTTATGACATTGGCCTAATGGAAATGGATAGAAATAATCCACGAAGCTTGGATCGAATAAAAAAAAGAAACAATTTTAATTTAGCAAAAATTACAGAAAACCCACTTCTGATGATATGTTAATACGATATCTACCTTGGAAATCCATGAGGGTTCATGATCAAATCAGGGCAGATTCCACGCTCAGAGAACGGAAAATCTTCTTGTTGAACAATGGTACCGCAAACACCTTTTTGGCCATGTCGGCTACTAAATTTGTCACCAACCTGAGAGATAAATATATAAACATACTTTAAACACCAGATTACCTTGAGATTGGTCCTGCAAATATGACAGAACTATAAGAAATAAATCAGTTACCTCAGGCCTACGAGTATGACGTATCATAAAAGTGATACTCATGTTATCATTCCTGTCTGTTGAAAGAGCTACTCTATCCACAACAGCAGTCTCCCCTTCAGGACCCTTGTATGTTTGCCAACTATCTTTATAAAAACTGTACACGGAAATAATGGTAAGACCAACCATACACACACATGTGGCCTACGGTTAACAGGAGAAATAAATGTACCTCTCTGGTACGATCCCACTGATTGTATTTTTTGTATCAATCGGTGACTGCTTATAGATATAGACATCATGCGGCCTAATGATTTCTCCTGGGGCAGCAAGTCCATCTTCATCCAAAATCTAAAATAAGAACAAATTGGTGGCAAACTATAACTAATTTATACAATAAATATCAATTAACAATAGTAAACTCCTGAAGATACAATCATGTATCATGCACATCTAGTGGAGATTTGCACAAGCATTAAATTACTAAATGCCCACAAGTAAAAAGACCTTATTTTCAGGTGAAAACTTGATTATATTAACAAACTTGCAAACTGTCAGTACATCGTCACACTCGAGTGTACATCAAAACTAAGGTGGGGAACACATCCATGTCGGGACACAAAAAGTTTTGAGTGGAACAATCAAACTGTCATGGGGCTCTGAGAAACTGGGGCTCAAGGATGATCATGAAATCTGGGTTCAAGTGATTAGGCGCAAATACATAGTGTGACGGAAAGGCTAGACTTGTAAGAAAGCTTAGCCCACGTGAAAGGGAGCAAAAAGGGCATGACCCACAGTTTCTCAGAGCCCCGTGACCAACTTATTTAATTAGTTAAACAATCACAAGAAGGCAACATTGATGAGGAACGAGAATAAAGAATTAATATATAATTTATTAATTAGTTTATCTTTATTTGGTCTAAAGATAAATAATGTATTTATCTATATGTTTTATATGTGGGGCTTTTAGTTTATTAATTAAGTTGATTTTTTATAATAAAGCCCAATTGTTACGGGCCCTAGTCAATTAGATTATTTATTAGGGTTTCTATTCCTCTATATAAGCATTGTAATCCCCGCATTATTACCTAGCTTTGATCATACATTTTCTTGGGAATAATAATGATTAAATATTCTTGGGATTCGCATAATTCCTTGCTTTGATCTTGTTGTCGTGTTTTGTTTAATAAATATTGTTTCTACAATCTTGTCCTGCATCAAACACCGCCAGCCAGACCAGTGTATCGGATTTTTGAACAATTTTTAGATTCTTTTACACCTTAGTTTACCTTTATATGACAAAAAGGAGCTAAAGAGGCAGAAGGTAGCTGGTTTAGAAAAAAGACACCACTCCAATAGATACATACACACAAAGACAAACACTGTGTCTTTGCAGATACATTTAACTTTCCTGTAACATATGGCTTATGTGAGGTGAATACTTGCACTCATGACTACACTAGGAGGATTTTGCTCCTCGATGCACTTGGCCTGCAGATACATCATAAGTTCCCCTTAACATATGGCCATATGCAAGGTGAATACTTGTACTCATGCCTACACTACGAGGATTTTCTCCTAGATGCACTTCGCCTCTTATTTATGACTGAAATTACTAGAAAAAGAACTAGTTCCTGGATCTACAACACATGAGGATTCCAAACATTCTTATAAATAGATTGTTTGTGTATACATATTACATTTGCAGAAGAAAGATTGTTGTCTGCTCTACTTCGACAATGTCTTTGACATCTAACAAATAAAAAATTTGAGACATTGCACTGTATAAACTATTAACTAAATTCTTATATTAGCTAATAACACATAATCGAGAAGTTTCATTCAGACAGGTAATGCTTTGGTTGTAATATTAGGTGATGTAGATTACCTGCATCTTTTCCGCATTTCTTCCGTCTCTTTGTGGTCGAATTATTCTATCTGACGTGTTATTTGCATACTTTTGGTGTACAGCAGCCAACCTATGATAAAATAGCAAACAAGTCAAAAAGAATCTATTTTATATAACCCGAGTACAAGATAACTTGAAGTTCCCAATGTCGCTAAATGTGTAAATCTCAAATCAAAAGGCAATTGAGTTCATACTTTTTCATTACTATACAACGACCAAAACCACGATCAAGCGAGGATTTATTCATAACTATTGCATCCTCAATGTCGTAGCCACTATAACTCATGACCGCGACAGTTGCATTTTGCCCGGCTCCAAGCTTGTCATATCCCACCTTAGAAGGCCAAGAAAAAAAAAAGAATTCATGAAAATAGTAATTAGAATAGGAGAACCAGAAAACACAAAACAATGACAAAACACTAATAGGTAAAGAGACACAACAATACAAAACACTAACCAACTCAATTGTACGTGTTGTCAGCAATGGTCTTTGTGGATACACTAATAGGTAGATTAGTGTATCCATACGACATAGCTGCAGAACAAGAAACAATTTTAGCCATAAACTAAGATCATTTCGGACAGAAAGTCATAACACCAGAAACAGTGTCAGTACTATGAAGACTTTGAAACTAATAATATAATTCCAGACTACAGCATAGCAGCTACAGGTGTAATTAGATGTGTTCTTGATAAGTGGCATTTTATACCACTTAGAACGTCTTAAAATGGCTTAAATTGGTGTCTTGAAATCAAGTATTTTGTGTATTTGATGCGTTTTTCTAGTGTTTATGCATTTCAGGGTATTAGTTGCATTTCGGAGGAGGAATCATCAAGAATAAGCCTTGGCATGTGTTCACCATTGCGAGAGGAAAAGAACGGGCAGATTACGGCGAAGAAACGGAGCAAACCTGGAATTTTTCCAGTAGGGTCCTACGCGCCCGCGCAGCAATGCTGAGCGGCCGCGCAGCAGCCTTGCGTGCCCGCGCAGAAATGCTGAGCGGCCGCGCAGGGTCGGGGAAAAAGCTGAATTATTTTAGACTTCTACTTCTGTTTGGCTTCCAACTTCTATGTAATCTGAGTTTTATGGGACTATTATATAAGTAGATTTGAGACGTTTTCATAGAGAATATGAGAGAGATTATGTTTTAGATTGTGTTTTGCGCAAGAAGCGAAGGAGATAAGGAAGAAGACCGATTTAGCACACCGCAACGAAGAGGAAGCATATATTCTTGTGATTCTTGTTTCGTTGTAACGTTGGATGCTAGTTTTCTTGCTTTGACTTATTTACTCTTGTGACGTACTCTGTTTTAATATAATTAGTTTAGTTATTATTTTCTTGTGTCGTTTATCATGATTTCATATGAACCCATGATGGCGATAAGTTCTATTATGGGCTAATCGTGATCATGGGGTTGCAACGGATTTATTATGAAATTCTTTAGTTAATTGTTTAATACTTTAGTGTGTGATGATTGCATGATATCTAGTATTGGTTGTGCGTATTCGTCTTATGTGCGTCGCGAACATATAAGATAGGGTGTTAATCTCTTGTGAAGCGACGGTGGATCTTGAGATTTAGAACTTGCCATGCTAGCATAGGTTCATGTACGTTGTGCATGATTAGTGGGTAACTCTAACAGTTTTATTTGCCTTATGTAATCAAAAGGAATAACTTGTGCTTAAATCGTTGTGTTGTCAATTTCTGTAGACATATAGGAACTCAACATAATTGATGACTATTCAACTTCTATCTTAATTGTGGATGCTTGGTAGAATGGTATTAGTACAATGAAAGTTGGCTTTTATCAGTTTCGTGTTATTCGATTAATATCATCACTGTCACATGCTAAAGGTAATAACAATGGCTATAGAAGGAAGTAATAATGAAGTTGTGATCTCATGAGTGTTTTATTATTGATAAATTGAAGTGTTAGTTAAGTGGTATAGTTGAGGATGTGCTCGTCAAGGTGGATAAGCTCTTCTTTCCTGCAGATTTTGTTATTCTGGATTTTGAGGAAGATAAGAAGATTCCCATAATCTTGGGGAGGCCTTTCTTGGCTACTGGCCGTACCTTGATAGATGTGCAAAAAGGGGAACTTACTATGCGGGTCCAAGATCAGGATGTGACCTTCAACGTATTCAAGGCAATGAAATTCCCTACAGAAGATGAGGAGTGTTTAAAAGTGGATGTGATTGATTCCGCAGTTACTTCGGAACTCGATCACATGCTAATGTCTGATGCATTGGAAAAGGCCTTAGTGGGGGATTTTGACAGCGATGATGAAGATAGCAACGAGCAATTACAATATCTGAACGCTTCTCCATGGAAGCGAAAGCTCGACATACCATTTGAATCTCTTGGTACTTCTGACTTTAAGAATGCTGAAGGGAAGCTCAAACCATCAATATAGGAAGCACCTACCTTGGAGCTCAAACCATTACCTGAACACTTGAGGTATGCTTTTTTAGGTGATTCATCTACGTTACCTATTATTATTTCAGCTGACCTTTCAGGTAGTGAGGAAGACAAGCTCTTAAGGATTTTGAGAGAATTCAAATCGGCTATAGGATGGACCATAGCAGACATCAAGGGGATAAGTCCTTCATATTGTATGCATAAAATTCTGTTAGAGGAAGGTAGTAAGCCAACTGTGGAACAGCAGCGAAGACTGAACCCGATCATGAAGGAGGTGGTGAAGAAAGAAATTCTGAAATGGCTAGATGCAGGCATCATTTATCCTATTTCTGACAGCTCGTGGGTGAGCCCCGTGCAATGTGTACCTAAGAAAGGAGGTATCACTGTTGTCGCAAATGAAAAGAATGAGTTCATCCCTACTCGAACAGTTACAGGATGGAGATTATGCATGGATTATAGAAAATTGAACAAAGCCACAATGAAGGATCACTTCCCTCTCCCATTCATTGATCAAATGCTTGACAGATTGGCGGGACATGAGTATTTTTGTCTTCTGGATGGTTATTCCGGGTATAATCAGATTTGTATTGCACCAGAGGATCAGGAAAAGACTACCTTCACTTGTCCATTTGGCACATTTGCTTTTCGTAGAGTTTCGTTTGGGTTATGTGGCGCCCCGGCCACCTTTCAGAGATGTATGATGGCTATATTCTCTGACATGATTGGAAATAACGTCGAAGTGTTCATGGATGACTTTTCCGTCTTTGGACACTCATATGATGAATGTTTGAATAATCTGTGCGCCGTACTCAAAAGATGCGTGGAAATTAATTTGGTGCTTAATTGGGAGAAATGTTATTTTATGGTGCGTGAAGGCATTATCCTTGGGCATAAGGTCTCTAGCAAAGGTCTGGAGGTGGACAAGGCCAAGGTGGGAGTCATTGAAAATCTTCCCCCACCTAATTCGGTGAAAGGAATCCGTAGTTTTCTCGGTCATGCGGGTTTTTATCGGCGATTCATCAAGGACTTTTCAAAGATATCTAAGCCGTTGTGCAATTTACTTGAGAAAGATGTGCCTTTCAAATTTGATGATGAATGTTTGGCAGCATTCGAGACTCTCAAGGAGAGTTTGATCACGGCACCAGTTATTACAGCACCAGATTGGACAGAACCGTTTGAGATGATGTGTGATGCGAGTGACTATGCGGTAGGTGCAGTTCTGGGACAGCGCAAGAAAAATCTCTTCCATGTGGTCTACTATGCGAGTAAGACTTTAAATGGGGCCCAATTGAACTACACCACTACTGAGAAGGAGCTTTTGGCTATAGTCTTTGCATTTGAGAAATTTCGATCTTATCTGCTTGGTACGAAAGTAACAGTATTCACTGATCATGCAGCTATTCGCTATCTGGTTTCTAAGAAGGATTCGAAGCCGAGACTCATTCGTTGGGTGCTTTTACTTCAGGAATTTGAGTTAGAGATCAAAGATAGAAAAGGTACCGAGAATCAAGTAGCTGACCATCTCTCTAGGTTGGAGAATCCCGATTCTACTTCACAAGATAGGACGTTAATCAATGAATCTTTTCCGGATGAGCAGTTGTTTGCAATTCAGGAGGAAGAACCATGGTTTGCAGATATTGTAAACTATCTTGTCAGCAATATAATGCCGCTTAATTTGACATCCGCTCAAAAGAAGAAGTTTCTGCATGAGGTGAAGTGGTATATGTGGGATGAACCATATTTGTTTAGACAGGGAGCTGATCAGATCATCAGGAGATGTATCCCGTTCTGTGAGACGGAGGGGATATTACGAGACTGCCATTCCACGGTTTATGGTGGACACTATGGAGGTGAGAAGACGGCAGCTCGTATTCTGCAAGCAGGTTTTTTCTGGCCTACTTTGTTCAAGGATGCTCATCAGTTTTTTTTAAGGTGTGATCGTTGCCAAAGAGTGGGAAATTTGTCAAGGAAGGATGAGATGCCATTAAATGTGATGCTTGAAGTCGAGGTCTTTGATGTATGGGGAATAGATTTCATGGGGCCTTTTATCTCATTTTGCAATAATCAGTACATCTTGCTGGCAGTCGATTATGTCTCAAAATGGGTCGAAGTTAAAGCTTTACCGACAAATGATGCAAAGGTAGTACTAAATTTTCTTCATAAGCAAATTTTCACAAGGTTTGGAACGACTCGGGTAATCATAAGTGATGAAGGATCGCATTTTTGCAACCGTAAGTTCACTTCTATGATGCAGCGTTATAATGTGAATCATCGAGTAGCTACTGCCTATCATCCGCAAACAAATGGTCAAGCTGAAGTGTCTAACAGAGAGATAAAGCGCATTCTAGAGAAGGTTGTTTGTCCGTCAAGGAAGGATTGGTCTTTAAAGCTCGATGAAGCTGTTTGGGCTTACAGAACAGCATACAAAACTCCACTTGGGATGTCACCGTTTCAGTTGGTGTACGGTAAGGGATGTCATCTACCGGCGGAGCTTGAGCATAAGGCCTACTGGGCATTGAAGAAATTGAACCTGGATTTAGATGCAGCTGGTAAGAAAAGAATGCTTCAGCTTAATGAACTTGATGAATTTCGACTTCAAGCGTACGAGAATAACAAAATGTATAAGGAAAAGGTGAAGAGGTGGCACGATAGGAAGCTACATCCTAAGTTATTTGTGCCAGGGCAACAAGTTCTGTTATTCAACTCTCGGCTCCGACTTTTTCCTGGGAAGTTGAAATCAAGGTGGTCTGGACCTTTTATTGTCAAAACTGTGTTTCCACATGGAGCGGTGGAAATTTTTGAGAATGATTCGGACCAAGCATTCAAGGTTAACGGTCAGCGGTTGAAGCACTACTATGGGGACATGGCAAACCGAGAGGTGGTTAGTGCCATTTTGTTGACTACTTGAGAAAGGTACGGAACGTCAAGCTAATGACGAAAAAGAAAGCGCTGCGTGGGAGGCAACCCATGAATTGTTGTTACAGGAACCCTTAGAAGTTAATAACCTATCCAAAAACACAAAAAAATCAGAAAACAGGGGCTGAAAATTTTTTTCCAGAGACCCTCTGCGCGGCCGCGCAGCTTGCTGCGCGCCCGCGCAGAAATGCTGAGCGGCCGCGCAGGGGTCGAGTTCCAGAAAATTTTTTACAGTTCAGAAAAAAAAAAAAAAACAAAAACAAAAACACAAAAACCCATCACAGCCCATAAACCCACGACTTCTTTTCCCATTACCCCATGATTTTATCCCTCAACCCCACTCCTAATCTAATTTAACCTACTCCACACACTATATATACATACACCTATCCTACATATCTCCCACAAACTTCATACACTTAAACCCTCTCATAAACATCAAAAATCAGTTCTTACACACTTTTATTCACAAATCAATGGCACACAAGAGAGCACGCACTATTGACAGCAGCAGCAGCACAGTTCCTACTGCTGATTCATCAAGGGGTACTGCTGCAAGGCCTCGGTTAACTGACAGAGCTGCGGAGGAGGAGTACACTAGGCTGTTGGGGAAGCCGATTCTGAAAGAGAGGGGGTTTTTACCATCAGGGAGGGATGGTGAGTTGTTGCCCATGATTGCAGAGAAGGGGTGGATAGCTTTTTGTGAGTCACCCGAAGCAGTACCGATGAGTGTTGTTCGCGAGTTCTACGCGAACGCGAAGGCTGAAAAGAATGGGTTTTCTGTAGTTCGTGGGCTGACGGTTGATTATCATCCTGCGGCGATTCGCCGTGTGATTGGACAGCGAGAGAGGAAGCCCGAGGAGGAGAACTGGAATGAAAAGACTGCTGAGGATTTTGACTTGGATTTGATTTGTGCGACTCTCTATCGACCGGGCACAGTTTGGAACCGCAGTCCAGCCAATAATGAGTATCATCACTTTCCGGCGATCGCCATGAACAGGTATGCCCGTGCATGGAATGCATTTATATGTGCTAATATTTTGCCTTCTTCACATGCACACGAGGTCACAGTTGAGAGAGCACAGTTGTTGTGGGGAATTCTGAATGAGGAATACTATGTGGACCTTGGTGAGTTTATCTACCAAGGAATTCTGAAGTTTTTGAGGGGAGCAAAGCATATGAACATCCCTTATGCATCCACGGTTACGAAGCTATGGCGAGCAGTAGGAGTGAACTGGCCGGCTCATGAGCAGTTGCAGTTGCCAGCAGCTCCGATAGATTCTGGCACTCTGAATGGGATGTAGGAGTGGACCGGTGGTGAGCCTGAGGAGCATGGGCTGGGTTATCGTCTTCCAGGAGGGCGTCCAGCACGAGGTGCTACTATGGCTAGGTCAGGGCGTGGTGAGGCTGGTTCTTCGAGAGCTCAGGAGGGTGCTGGGATGGGTGATGCCCAGTATAGGAGGCTTTCACGGCGGATGGATGTCATGTATGAGACGCAGAGCAGGTTTGCTCAGGAGCTCACCCTTGCGTTAGGGACTGCTTTTCGAGGCCTTGGAGCTGATATCTAGTGGCCAGTTTTTGGTGAGGACTCTGCATACCCGCCGCCTGATACTCCACCCACTGAGGGTGATGATGATGATGACTCCGAGTAGGTATACCCTGTGTTCCTTTCTACTACCTTCACTGGGGACAGTGAAGATTTTAAGTTTGGGTGTGGTAGTTAAGGAATATTTTGTGTGTGTCATATAGCTGCATATTCATGATAGTTAGTTCATATAGTTGCATAATTTTTGCCATATAGTTTTTTTTTTATATAGCTTTATTTGTTTGTCATATCATATAGCTCATGCATATACCATGATCCCTTTTGCAATGATTTATCGACTGAATTGTGATATTGATGCAAGTGTAGTGATAGCATTAAAGTGTTATTAAGTTGTGTAGGTTGATATGCATGCTAGAAGCACTTGTATTTTCACTAAGTCTTAGAGAATGCTTAAGAGGCTAGATTGTTGTTATGATCTGATTATTTTCGAGGATAATCTATTTATTATGCTTAGAATTTGATAATAGGTTCTTAGTGGTAAAGGCATGAAAAAAAAAAGAAAAAAAAATGGAGTAAAAATGGAATTTGTTGCTAGTTGTGGCTAGGCGTCAAATGGCTAGTAGCCGGCTCGCATGTTATGCGAGTAGTCTAGGGTTGAGCAAGATGGAGCGAAACGCACTTGCTCAGAAAAGAAAAAGAAAAAAAAAAATTGCATTATTGATCAAGAGTGGGTTCTTTGGTATTCGAGTTATTAAGTTCTTAGGGGACTTTGTGCATAGTGACCTAAGGCTTTTAGAGTCTGGGATCCGCTAACCTAACGCTCGTTACATGGATACCATTGTATAAGTCTTTTATGGACCTCACTCATTGCACGGTCAAATAAGCATTTGAGTTGTAAATAAAAAGCACGATTCCGTAGTAAGCTCCAAAGTTCTTGTAGTGTTGTATATCACTTTGTGCCTAGAATTTTTATTCTTTGTATAATCGTAGGATTGCCTTGAGGATAGTCTAGTCATAGTAATTGGTCCAGTTCCGAAGCATATCTGTTAAGCATTTGCACACACCACGTTTCTGGCTGTATGTCCGTTTGCATGAGTTTATTGATCTTTAGTGTCTAACTGCATTTGTTGAGACGTGACAATTTGGTTGGTTAATTGTAGTAAGGGGGATCGTTGCATTTTCATATAGATTGCATTCATGCATATTTTTAGTTGTTTTGAGTCTGTGACGCTTGAGGGCAAGCATCGATTCAAGTTTGGGGGTGTGATAAGTGGCATTTTATACCACTTAGAACGTCTTAAAATGGCTTAAATTGGTGTCTTGAAATCAAGTATTTTGTGTATTTGATGCGTTTTTCTAGTGTTTATGCATTTCAGGGTATTAGTTGCATTTCGGAGGAGGAATCATCAAGAATAAGCCTTGCCATGTGTTCACCATTGCGAGAGGAAAAGAACGGGCAGATTACGGCGAAGAAACGGAGCAAACCTGGAATTTTTCCAGTAGGGTCCTGCACGCCCGCGCAGCAATGCTGAGCGGCCGCGCAGCAATGCTGAGCGGCCGCGCAGCAGCCTTGCGCGCCCGCGCAGAAATGCTGAGCGGCCGCGCAGGGTCGGGGAAAAAGCTGAATTATTTTAGACTTCTACTTCTGTTTGGCTTCCAACTTCTATGTAATCTGAGTTTTATGGGACTATTATATAAGTAGATTTGAGACGTTTTCATAGAGAATATGAGAGAGATTATGTTTTAGATTGTGTTTTGCGCAAGAAGCGAAGGAGATAAGGAAGAAGACCGATTTAGCACACCGCAACGAAGAGGAAGCATATATTCTTGTGATTCTTGTTTCGTTGTAACGTTGGATGCAGATTTTCTTGCTTTGACTTATTTACTCTTGTGACGTACTCTGTTTTAATATAATTAGTTTAGTTATTATTTTCTTGTGTCGTTTATCATGATTTCATATGAACCCATGATGGCGATGAGTTCTATTATGGGCTAATCGTGATCATGGGGCTGCAACGGATTTATTATGAAATTCTTTAGTTAATTGTTTAATACTTTAGTGTGTGATGATTGCATGATATCTAGTATTGGTTGTGCGTATTCGTCTTATGTGCGTCGCGAACATATAAGATAGGGTGTTAATCTCTTGTGAAGCGACGGTGGATCTTGAGATTTAGAACTTGCCATGCTAGCATAGGTTCATGTACGTTGTGCATGATTAGTGGGTAACTCTAACAGTTTTATTTGCCTTATGTAATCAAAAGGAATAACTTGTGCTTAAATCGTTGTGTTGTCAATTTCTGTAGACATATAGGAACTCAACATAATTGATGACTATTCAACTTCTATCTTAATTGTGGATGCTTGGTAGAATGGTATTAGTACAATGAAAGTTGGCTTTTATCAGTTTCGTGTTATTCGATTAATATCATCACTGTCACATGCTAAAGGTAATAACAATGGCTATAGAAGAAAGTAATAATGAAGTTGTGATCTCATGAGTGTTTTATTATTGATAAATTGAAGTGTTAGTTAAGTGGTTAAGTAAGTAGTTAATTATAGTTAATATTTTATCAACAATTTTAAGTGTTATCTTAATATTGAGAAGTAATCATACATTGGTGAGTGAGTTAATTAGACAATAACTTAGTCTGAGTCTCTGAGGGAACGAACTAGAAAGTATTCTATATTACTTGCGAACGCGTATACTTGCGTGAATATTAGTGCGTGATTTCGCCCTAACAGTTCTCATCTAGGCCAAACCAATCAATCAAAGATTGAGAATTTAATATCACTATTGCCAATTTTGGAGGGATATTGAAGGTATAGGCAGCGTTAACAGTTGAATAAAAGGGATTACCATTAGAGCTGGCAATTCGTTCGTTTCGTGTACTTTCGTGTCGTGTACTTTCGTGTTTCGTGTCATGAATGTCTAATCCAAACCCGAACCGTTAAGGATTCGTTTCGTTTCGTGTTCGTGTACCTTCATTTCGTGTCCGTTTCGTGTCATGTTTCGTGTAATTTAAAATTAATAATAAAAATAAAGATAAATAAAATCTATATTTAAATATTAAATTTTTACTAGTCGAGTTTTAAGTCAATAAGTCATAAAGACTCAAGTGCAATCAAGTTTTATGAAATTTAAATTTGAATCTATTTTGTATCTATATTCTGTAAATATTATATGTAAAATATTATTGTAAGATATATGTATTCATATAATTTTGATAAATTTATTTAAATATTTATTTATTTTGTGTACTTTCGTTTCGTGTCGTGTACCCAAGTGTAAACCGACGATAAATTTATCCGTGTACTTTCATTTTCGTGTTCGTGTACCAAAAATGTCAAACCAAACTCATTATTCTCGTGTCGTTTTCATGTCGTGTTATCGTGTCGTATACGAAATTGCCGGCTCTAATTACCATACCTTAGCTTCGTAAGATAAAGTACAGAGGACAACACGGAAGAAGTCAAAAACCCCAGCAGGCAAGCAATTCTTCTACTACACAAAGACGGGCAAAAAAAGAGGAGAGCCCTAAGGTATCTTATTAGCAACCAACATTGTTAATATCTGTGAATTAGTAGGATAACACGGTTTTGGCTTCTGTACTGAGTTAAAATACTCTGCATTCAGTGAAAAGACTAATTTCAATATTATAATAAATCTATACCGTGCATCTTACTAATTCTATTCGAATAGATCTTCAATTGTAGCTTTTCAGCATTGTTCGAACCTTAGCAGCCCAGTTTACTGCAGATCTTCATCACAGCTAGCCAATTTTGAAATCTGGCGCTACGACTAGCTCCATACAATAGCACAATTTCAGTGTCAAAATGTTAGTACTAGTTTCCCGTTAATCTGTATTATATTCTGAGTCTATTTTTTTCAATTTGTTTATCTTTAGGTTTTGTAGAAAATATTGGTATCATTAAAGTGTGATTCAGTTAACAAAAATAAGATCTAGGAATTAAGAAGGAAATCAAATTCTTTTCTCACTAGACTAAGGTCAATCCATACATCAGAGAGACTGTAATTGAGCCCATGAGATGGAAAAGAGAAAACTTAAACAATTACATAAATGCCTAGACTTGGAGCCAAATACAAAAAAAAAATATCATTTATAACCAAACCTTATGCTTATAAATAGTACTTCTCATGTATACTAATGCCGTGTTAGTTGGGGTGTATGGAATGGAATGGGAGTGAAACGAAATTATTGGAAGGTAGGAGCAAGAACTCAGAAATGAAAATTTCGCCATTGGTTACTGGTTGAGCCGCTGGAATGGAATGAGATAAGAATCTCTAGATATTTGTGTGAAAATACAAAAGTCTACTTCAAATGTTGCAAATGTAAGAACTGGGGCTTCACCCAAAGACTCTGTGTGTGTGTGTGTGAACAAAATATACAAGTCTACTTCATATCCTGCAAAATATAGGGAGGGGCTTCGTCCAATGTAGTCAGAGAAAAAGTAGTCAATGTAAGGATTTTTAAGGACAACTTACCTGGTTATAAGCGATATTTCCCATTGCTTGCTTTCCCATTGCACACTAAGGGAACAATGGAAACAAAAAAGATAACTAAATCAAGCTTAAATCAAAAATTGAATTAGAAATCCAAAATATCACTAAAAACAAACTATAACCTGATAGGTGTTTCTTGGTGACTGATTGTGATGAGGAAAAGGAATTAATCCAGCGCAAACACCCAGAATAGTAAAAGGTTCAATTTCGATGTGGGTTGTATCTATTGTAGCCTCTCCTTCGTATAAAGCAATCTATATGCAATTATGCATAAAAGATACAGTAAGAATGACTTTCGATAGATATGTTATACACTACTGTACTAGGTATGAACACACCAATGCATTGTTCTCCTCATTAACATCGAGATACTCTATCAACCCCTCTCGTAAAAAACTGTCGAAATTGCGCATTCCGTCCTATAAAGTAACAAATGTTTATTACGTAACATATAAGGACATATGGAAACAACAGACAGAAACTTACCTTCAACTCTCTCATGTGATGTTCCTTGATTCTAGAAACACCCCTGTCAGCAATTACTAGAGGTCGACATACTCTGCCACCATCTGAAGCAATGTAGAGGCAGTGCTGCCAGATTTCGTTATTATTAATTCAAGTATTCAACTACAAGCATTCAAAAATATCAAGATTCAAAAAAACAAATTGAGGAAACATATACAATAAAATAGTGATCATAGAACGAAACGGATTATTCCTAGTTAAATGACATATGATGAGGATTCAGCAACGGGCAGTAGTAATTTTTTTTCCAATAGAATAATGAAAAAAAGAATCATATGGACGTTTAAAATATCAATGTCGAAATTCAATAATTTTTAAGTCATCCTATCCTGTACGCATTTCAAGTAATGAAATCTGAAATTAAAAAATGTAAGCGAAGCTTTAAAATATAATCTTTAAAAAATGTAATCTGAAATTCAACTTTAGAACTTGAGTAAAATGTAAGCGAAGCTTTAAAATATTTACAAAAGCTATACCACTTCCAGAATTAAAAGAATTTTCAATCAGTTATGGTGCAACTAGTTGCATATGAACATGCCATTAGATACCCTTACACATTCATTTTTATTGTTTGATTTTAGCTCTGACAGCATAATGCAATAGTTAAAGGTAAGGGAAGACTAAAGATCTTGTGTGATAATTCTTTATGGTGCAATAATTTAGACAAAGGTCAAACATCAAAATTTAAAACGAACTGCAGAAAGAAATTGTGTTGATTGAAGCTCCTACAAGTTGCTTCCAAGTTCCAAGTATATCTCAAAATTTTCTACAGAATCAATTATAGCAGTAATAAAGATAATGACAATTACAAAGACGAGAATTACAGTATTTTTTTTAAAATCAACCTGAACAGATTCCTGTTTCCAGGTGCAAAATTAGCCAATTTAAGAAAATAACATAACTATAATAGGAATATTTTACAATCTACTCAGGAAATTGTCAGATTTAGATACTAGGTAATATTTATCTAATAGGAATCTAGAGAATTACGTAAATTAGTTTCCCCATATCCAGGGTTTTTGCTCATTCTTCAGATTTTAAGATATCTGATTAAAAATTTGCAATCTTCATTTCTGAGAGAATTGGAAATAGAATATCCAATGATTCATTTGTTTGTCTACAAATTCTATTCGGAGACAGATTACATCCATTTTTATCCTTGTCATACATGAAAGTTTCAAATGGTGTCATTAATTAGGTAACTAGATAACCAATGAAATTATTATTCGTTTGTTTAGAATAATTAGTTATACTTCGGGTTTACTTCGTGAATATTATCAATAACAAATATTAGATATGTTTGAGGATTTATTTGTGTGTCAATCGATTCTCTTCAGAGATAGGATTCATACCAGAAATCAACCATTTTTAGACTTTGTCCTGCAACACACCCTTATAAAGTTCTCTCCCCGATATCATAAATTAGTAAGTCTTTAAATCACAACTATATACGCACAAGATCTAAAATATGAATATATTGTTTGTTTTTCGTCAAAAAATTTAGGTGTACAGAAATTGCTACATTGTCAGTATCTTTTAATATAGATCATCCGATAGAATATGTTAATGGGAATAGAGAGCTTATAAAGGGGAGTACAGTACTATGCTAACACATTCATATCTTTCATCCTTTTTTTGTTCATTTACAATAGTTAATTTAGCCCGAAGTATGAACAAGAATGATTTATCATGTACCTTTGGCACTAGGTTGCCACCATCAACAAGTTCATATGCATTTTTGAGTTCCTTATTTTGCAAATACTTTTTATCATGGATAAACAATTCAATTCAGCTTGCCAATACTCAAATCAAAGTCCTCAACCAACCTCCAACACTTGAACACATAAACATACAATGATATTTTTTAACTGAGAGTATTGTACTGTAAGCACCAACATAGTCACTACCTTGATGCCTGGTAAATAATTTATATAACAACTGAAATATACACACACACACACACACACACATAACCTTCTCATTCTAAGTCTTAAAAATTTTAATTCAAAATTGGCTACTTTTCTTTGTTTGTTAAAAAACTTATGACACTAAATTATAACTTTAATTTTAAATAGGAAGAAGCTACTTAATTTTTACTTGACATGATTTAATTTTACCCTCGGCCCTCACCACATGGCTTCTTGTATATTCTGTCAATTTCTCACCTTTGATAGCTAACAAGTTGCACATTATCCATTTAATGATCCTGACACATAACTGATAGATAAATATTACAAGTTTCTTTCTACTCAGTAATAAATATTACTTTTACTTACAAGTAATAAAATAACTATAAATTAAATTAGTAAGTTTTCTTAAGCTAAGCCAAACAGGATATCAACAAAGGTTGGTTATAAATCCATACTAAGTAACCCATTTTTAATTCCTGTAGCAATCATATCAAAATTATAAGTAGTCATCACTGAGATACGGATTGACTTTAAGTTACAAGCTCGCTAAACCCTTAAAATCTTAGGACTTAAATGGATCATAACATAAATATACATGTCTAACACTCACCCTAACTTGAAATCTCATAGTGGGTTGGAACCCATCTTTGCTGCAACAATCAGCCTTAGGTCCAAATAAAATAGTTGAGAATATTAGGGTGAGGTGGGTCCTTACACGCTCTGCTAGAACGTGGAGGTGTAAGGAGGATGTAATTAATCCAAATATACACTTGGTAGATATTTAGAAAAAATAATAAAGACAATAATGCTCGCTCAGGCACAGTTTTATATCCAATTCTGTACTACTTTCTGAGACAATAATGTTTACCTGCTTCTCATTTACGAAAATGCTAATGAACTCGCCAATTTTACCAGATCTTCGCAGCTTTCTCATTGCTTGTGCAAATTGCTGGACAATTAATAAGACAGTGCATAAATATATACATATTCTCTTCATTATTAAATACGCAAAAGACTAACAATTATATATAAATCCTTCTGCATCACGTATATCAATAAATGCCTAAAACGAGCACAATACCTTCGGCCTCCGATGCTTGCCAAGAATTAGCCCATTTAATATAATGAGGTATGAATTTGGTGCATGAAGTTCTTCTCCAGACAGTAATTCGAGATCTTCAACACCCAAACAGTAGCACTAACACAATTCAAGCATATGAACATGTAAATATGAGACTAAGCTTAAAAGTTTTATTATTCTAAAGAGGACATCAAAATAGAACTCGAGCAACCACAAACATTGGTAGTAGCAGCAGGTATTTGCAAAAAAATATAAAAAAAAAAATAGCACAATTCTACTTTAGAAAATCTTTCGAAATCATAACTATAAACAGCAATGCAATGATGAGTTTAAATTTGTTTATCCTTCAGTACTTCTATGTACTTAACTAAACAAGAAAACAATGCAACTTGCTCAGAGACTAATGGACCAATTGAAAACTCTAGAACAAGGAGCAATAGAACTTGGCAAACTTATAATCAAGTGAGAGATTTATACAGACAGACAACAAAAATTCTAAATACAGATGCAGTTACGGAATGACGCACTCAAAAGTAAACAAACATGCAACTTAAAAAAAGGGTTGAAGGAAGATCTTACAAGTCAGAAACATCTATTACTTTCCAATATGGTCTAGATTGTAAAATCATCGTAAGTGTGACCCCTTTTTGAAAATCATCTACTGATTGTAAACTCATCATAACTAACAATAGTTACAGGTTATGGTTTATAATAAGTTAATCTAAAATTTTCATAAGAATTAGAAGATAAGAACTCAAAAATGTAAAATAACTGGTGCAATCATGTTGAAAGTAAAGATGCCCCACAGCATACCAGGAAAATGAGTCTCGTGGCAGTGGAACAATGCCAATTTTTTTTGTCTATACATCTCTGAATTAGAACTACAAGAGACAGAAAAGTACCAGAGAAATTATAGGGCCTTCCTCTTGGTCAGTTGTAACATGAGTCATCAAAGCCAAGTTCTTTACCAACCCGCATGCTTCACCTTCTGGAGTGTCACAAGGGCAAAGCATTCCCCACTGCAAGTGAAAAAATTTGATACATATAGAAGTATCACTACAACATTATTAAAAAGTACAAGAAAAAAATTCACCTACAAAAATTTCTAAGGTCTCTATATAGACTATATTAGCATTACCTGGCTAGGTTGTAAGGCTCTAGGTCCACTAACTTTCCTCGACTTCTCAAATTGTGGTTGGATTCTTGTCATCATACCTAATGTTCCTATGAAGGAAAGTCTAGCAACAACCTGCACAGACATGTATGTTTAACCCATATTGCTCTTCATATTAAAAAAAACTAAGATGTGATTTTAATGAATAATAAAGGAAGGAGTAAAACACCTGTGTCATGCCTTTCCGGTTCATTCTAAACCTTTTGACGTCCCAGTTACCTGTAGAAAGGGCCCTTTCTAGACCAACTGTAATTCTACCTCTAGTAATATACTGTAGAAGGCCAATATAAAGTCAAAGGATGAATATTGCAGCATAAATTTAACAGATAAGATTCTAATGACATGTCTTTAGCTAACTTACAGTAGAAAAATCAAACCGAGATCTACTTGGCTTGTTCAGGAAGGCATCCACTTCCTTCACAGCTTCTTCATTCAGCGTCTTGAACAAATCCTGTTATACATGTTCCATCATGTAGCTAAGAAACCATACCGCTTCATCTCTTCTGTTTTTCATTATAGAAGAGTAGGCAATCGTAGGGAGTACCTCAAAGAGTAAAGACAATAATTGCCCAGAAAGCTCCAATCTTTTGTTCCCCACATAATCCTATAACACGAGGGACTTGTAAGGAAAAAAAATGTAAAAGCTTATTTATCACATATGAAACTGGCGGAGACCTTGGTCAGTAGCACATAACAAAGCCATTGAAAGCCTTAGACATGCATGCCAAAATATGTACTTTATTTATGCTTTAACAATGTACAAAATAATACATCTTATATTAAGCAAGCAAAATGCATCACATGAAATAACCATATTTTTTTTAAAGATCGAGAGCTCCTACCAACTACACATACAAGACTCAGTTATCAAGGCAAAAGGTTCGCTATCATTGCTGTTCAAATAGATATATTCAGAGTCAATATGTCATCAATCTGTTGACATTACAACACTTCAAAATGTGTGTTGCAGCCTATCATCACATTACAAAGACAGACAAATTCATAGTGGGTCAATGTGTATCAGGCCTTACAATTAATATTTGAAAGTAAGGTGTACCACTGTACCTATAACTGATGACAAAAGGTCCACAGTTTGTAAGACCATGTTATCTAACGTACTTAATTTTAGTAGGGGAAAAAAGAATTATTTAATAGATATTAAAAAATAGAAGTAACTTACGAAAGATAAAAAAAAATTACTTAAAATTTAATTAATATTAGTACAAGTTAGAAGAATTTATTCCCATTGGCAGCCAAACCTTAATCAATCTATAGTTCAGATGTTTAAGTCAAATGTGACTTTTCAAAAAATCAAATAACTGACACATTGAGTTCTAACTACACAGTAAATTTTACTTCTCTCTCTCAGAGATCTCTGGAATGTCGATAGATAACAAGGTGAACAAAGGGAACTTGTTACTGGTATCTAATCTAACAATGAGATCCTCCCATACTGCATATAACTAGATATTAATATTCAGCCATTCTACTTGACAGCATATCTTAAAGTAGACAATTTCCGTATTTATCGCCAATTCAGGTTAAGTGAAAAAAATTATGATAATCAAGTTTCTTGAAATCACCTTGTCATCCATTGCATCTTTGTTTATAATTGCTTCCATCATGCGTCTCAACATTACAGCCACATACATACACTTCAATCGAAAATTGTTTTCTCGAACCTGCATATATAAATTATGCACACAATGCATGAAGATCAAAAAAATACATGAAAAATTAAATGTCTTTAAAACTTTGACTTACCGGGATGTTAGCAACGAATACATCACGGAGGATAACCATAGCTCGACCTTCCTGCTCACGATAATGAACAGCATTAACTAGTATGTTACTAGAAGAAAGAAAAATAAATAAATGCAAGTACAGAATAGGAGACCTTTTCAACCGTAGCACTATAAAAACGTGACTTTGCTACCTGAAAATGGCAAGTAAAATCACATCAATAAATGTATGAAGGGACAGCCACAATACGTGAAGCCAATAATTACAGTTCAGCAGTATGGTAATAAACAACAATACTTTAGCATCCTAGAAAGAAGCCAACTTGTGCTAGCAGATAAGTAACAACTTTGGACAACATTATGCTCCAGGAAACTTAATTTCATCGAAATGCATATACTGGATTTACTCAAAAGAACATTTAGCAAGTTATATCTGCTCCAAGTTGATGAAAAGTATTGTTTCATTAGAAAGGAAAATTAATTATTTAGATTTAACTAATATTAAACTACAATCTAAATTCTCTACAATTTACACAGAATAAGCCAACCTTTCCCTCAAGGAACTCAAGGGCCTCCTGCTGTGTGTATACATGATGGCTTGCACATTCCTGAAATTAGAACCACATTAAATAATAAATCTACAAAAAACAAACAGAAAATTGATGAATAAATCAGAAATCATTTTATCTGACCAAAATAAATACGATATCATTTGATCTGACTGAAATAAATATTACAAGTTACAATAGACCTGCTCATATTGTGAATAACAAAAAGATAGGGCAATATCTCACAGTAACTATTGAGATTTGAGAGACCTTCAACAGAATCACTACACATGTAAAACGGTTTTACAAGAGGTTTTTCAGCAGAAACCAACACAATCATAAGTGCTGTTCTCTCACTTTATTTCCATTCTTCTTTACAGGGCTTTTGAAGATTAGGACAAAAACAAATTTACCTCAATAGATGGCAAAAGTAATGCACCATATCTAGGATCCCTTCCAAGCATCTGCACAACCTCTTGGTCACTCTCCATATCCATAGCCTTCATAACGGCCATAATAGGTACCTATTAAATCACAATAAGAACTTTTAACTCTGTTTTAAATAATAGACTAAATATGAGGAAATTTTAATGGTAAATCACACGGTACGGGAAAAAAATAAATTTAAGATTCTCACCTTCTTTTCAAATTGATTCAGACTCAAATAAATCTTCTCTTTCTCCATTACAATAACTGTTTTACTTTTCCGTGCTTCTGTACTGCTCATAACAGAGGCTTGGACACTAAAAACAGTAGAAAAAGGAGAAATAAATTAATAAAAATTTCACACAAGTTTAGTGATTACTATGAACTGCATGATGTGACAATAACTGTAGTAAAACTTTCTATGATAGAACTTCTGTGACGAGTGAGAAAACACAGTTTAAGAGAGTAAATATTAATGGTATTTACAAGAAGTGTGACCAATTAATTATATCATCCTATTCTCAATTCTGTTTCCTGCAATTAGTCTAAAATGGCACCTTACAAAATGTAATACATGAAAAGCTCCAGCAAAAATCGGCCTCAACCGAATTAAAAAATACATAACAAATGCAAAAGTTAAAATATCTATACGTTTAAATAAACTTTCTGATTTTATTTGCATCAATGTTTATATCATAGTTCTTTTTTTGTATTCTTTTATGTACAGATATTGTTTGATTTATGTTTACAGTCTCTTGTCTTTTATACCATGCTCTTATGATCTTTGTCTCTCGTCAGTTAAGAGAATGCTCTTTTTACTGTTTTACATATTCTACAAGCCAAGGATCTTTGCAGAAGTAGTCTCTCAAATCTTTTAAAATAGAGGTAAGGTTTGCGTACATCTTACCTTCCGAAAATCCTGCTATATATATAATTAGCATTTTCTGTTTGGTTTTATTGCAGTTCATTCTAACAAATCCAAAAAGTATGCAGCAAGTTGTACATTATATACAGCTCATGTAGTGAAGGAAAAAAATCAGCAGCTTATAAATTCTGTAATTAAGTCAGAATCGTTGACCTAAGACATAAACCCCTCCTGTTTTCAACTAAATGAATTTAGCTGATATTCCACTTACTTAAAGAGGGCATGCAAATTATAACCTAATCACAAGGAAGTAACAATCCAGAAAATAGAAGAAATGGTGTTTGACTATCACTATATTACCTTTTATTATTTTTTACCATTTTTCTAAATCAACTCTTATCATCATTGTTTCTATAGTTTGTTCTATCTAGTTTTGGCATCACATGTTCCAGAGCTAATTTTTTTTATCTACTTCTGGCATGGACAAGTTTTATACTAGTGATATCTGTTCATCTTCCAGGTATTCCTTTTCCCAATTTCCCAGGCAAACTAGGTTTTTAAGTCTTATAAAACTGAATCATTTGATAGAAGATAATTTCTAAACTCGAAATACACTTTTTACTATTGCATGTTATCACACTCACCCACTAATCTAAACTTGATTCTAGTTTTTGCTGTATATTCACCCTAGTTCATCATTCTAATGTTAATATTCTCATTTTACCGCTGCTCATACTTTCTCAGGTTGGTCAAATTGATAAAATAAGAACTAATGATGATATATGTTTAAAATAAAAAGAACAAACATTATTCTGGAATCTCCTTACCATCCTTTCTTATCGGTGTCAATAATAATTCTGTTCTTGGAAAGTTGTTCTTGAATTAAAATCACCTGGAAAATGTTGATATAGTCAATTTACAGATTGTCATATGCATTATTAAAACCAACAAGTTAGTTTCAACAAGAAACATGCCATATTCTGTTCTAAAATTTATGTAATTTAAGTAATGCATAATACAAGTTCCAGAATCACTTGAAAAGTAATCACCTTTTCTGTTCCTTTGACAATAAAATATCCTCCGGGATCAAGTGGGCACTCACCTAAAATATAAAGGAAAGTATTAGCTTCAAACACTAAGTAAACACAAAATATACATATCATTTATATTACAATGCACTGTCCTAGATACTCAATTAAGCATCCAAGCCAGCCTACTGATAAAATAATCTTAAAGACGACTTCAGAAAAATTAAAAAAGCATAATGGAATAAGTATGAATATACTTATTCATAATGGAACATTGAACAACTTCAGAAAATTTGTTCAATGTTGGAGAACCATAATATATGCATAATAATACTGCTTAGAGATTGTAATTCTGATCACTATTACAACAATAATATGTCCATCTAATGCTAAGAAAAACTTGTACTTCAGAATATTGCATGCTTACACGTAAAACCTATATCTATCGGTGAATCGTATTGGATACTTATGTTATGGTTGGGTGTCTCCCTCTTATGTGCTCCAACTGAAGTTATAAAAAACAAAATGATTCTAAAGTTTCTTGTAATTTCCAAATATGCAATGTCAACTGCATATACGTAACTTAAATTTTAAATGTACAACAAAATTTGCAGTTGACTAACCAAGTCTTGCCAGTTCTTCTTCATCTTTCCCATATAAGAGACAACAGCAGCTCCTTAACATTATAGGCATTTTCCCGATGATTACATCACTCTGAAAACACAAGCTTTACATAGTAAGAAGATTTACTAGATTGTGAGCATCACAATGAGAAAATATAATATTGAAATTGGAGAAAGATAAACTTGCCTTAGTCGCTATGCTCTTTTTACCATTACTTTCTGTAACATATTCAATATCAACATATATTGGAGCAGCATACCTAGAAACATATATGTAGATGAAAAAGATAGACCACAAAAAATATCTTAATAAATTTTTAGAAATAACATGTCATGATCAAACACGAAGATAAAGAGAAAGGACAAAGAGGGAAAATTGGGTAGACCATAAGCTAAGACACATATTAATGAAACTTAAGAAGCTATCTACCCCAAAGGCAAAAACAATAACCTTGTTTTACTCATATACATGAACACTATCCGGATCCACTTAAATATAGTGGAATATACCATGAAGTCATGAACTCTAAAGTTTGCAAAGAAAATTTAACTACTCAGAGTTGTTATGACTGTACCCCTAAAGTATAAATTTATAATATGATTTAACTTCTAAAAATAAGATGGAAGAGGTGAAGTGAGGTGATGTGGGAAGCTAACAAAGACTACAAAGCAGACAAGGACAACTGGGTAAAGGACAATTACTGTCCCTAGTACAATATTTATATAGGGATAGACATTTACGTGATATCAGATAAACGGCATCTATGAGGGCTGAGCTGATCCATGACACTATTAACCACCACCGAAGGTTCACCAATTCGAACACTTTTATATCTAAAAGCAAGTATAAGCAAATGAAACAGGAAAATTTTAGTCCAGAATCCACATAGCAATTCAGTGCAAAACATTGCAATATGATTCAAGCACAGTGGACCGGAATTTTAAGTGTTACCTGAGGTAAACATTTTTATCAACAGTAGATCTTATCTCTTTATTGGCACGCACAATATTTTTCATTCCTGTCCTGACGAAGTAATTAAAAGAATCAAGATGTTGCTTCACCAAGCCTCTCACCTACAACTCCAAAACAATAAGACATAACAACCATAATTCAACTTCATATCTGGATATCTGCAACTTAAACCATATCACAAATCATGATGTTGCTAAGTGGCACTCCAAAAAATGCCTAGTTCTGGGGTATGGC
The DNA here is from genome assembly GCF_009905375.1 of Apium graveolens. Classification (NCBI taxonomy): domain Eukaryota; kingdom Viridiplantae; phylum Streptophyta; class Magnoliopsida; order Apiales; family Apiaceae; genus Apium; species Apium graveolens. Next base: position 74,892,224 of record NC_133655.1, read on the forward strand.
TAATCTCAACACCTAATAACCTCATTCACCACTTAACCTAATTCTCACTTTCATGTTCTAGCATATGTGTGTGTGGACTGGAGAAAAAAATAGGAAACCTAACAATTTCATAAAATCGTGAAGCTACACAGAACTTTACATAATTATAGTTCTATTAATTAAATGTATTCTGTCGTCCTCTAATTAGTTTAAACTCTATAACAGAACTTCATGTTTCTTTTACCATGAAATAAAAAACAAGTAGGCTTTTCATTGTTCATTTGTAATCAATTATCCTCCAAATACTCTTTAAATCAGTAAGAACGCTACAAGCAGACAAGATACTAAAATATAGAACTTAAAGTTTCTTTTATCATAGATGAAGAAGCCTTCTATTATTCTCATTAAGAATCACAATCAAGGAAGCAGGGATTCTTCGGTCACCCAACGAATCCCCGTATCTTCACGCACCCCCGTATCGGATACTCGGATTCTTGGGGATACTCCGATATTCAAAATTCTCAAAAATTCTCAACTATAATACATATTTTTTAATATTTATACTACATATATAAGTAATTTTAGTTTAAATTCACGTTTTATAGATGCTTATATGATGTATTTGATGCAATTTGCATAAAACTATCAGTTTTGTAAATAGATTTCATAATATATTTATAATAAATATATGTACCGTATCCCCGCACCCGAATCCCCATATTATTTTATTTACCGAATCAATGTATCCCCGCACTACGCACCCACATCCCCGCACCCATATCCTTGCTTCTTAGATCACAATGGTATAATAGCATACAATTCCATTTTACAGATTCAGGGACATGAATCAATGTAATAAATTTGGATTAAACAGCTTGACAAATAAAATGAGACGAAATCAAACGAAACATTATTAACCAGGTAAAATAATAGTATAACAATTCCCCTCACAATCCATCGTCTCTCAACATTCATTAAATTTTACCTTTAGAAACTCAGGAAGAAGCTGGAACTTATCCACAGCAGATTTCACCGGAGCGGCAAGAAATTGCTTGTCGATTCCAACACTACAACACACAAAACACAGTTCCAAACACATTAGCTAATAAAAATTCGTACGTGTATATATAAATCTCACAATTAGAAATTATGCGTACCAACTACTAAGTTACTAGCTGTCACGACTTGAGTTTGGTGGTAATGTTGGGCTTGATATTATGTGGGCCGAGTATAGTGTTAGATTATATGTTTGGTCCGGCCCAATAACTTAGTAGCCAGAGGAGTGATATTGTGTATCGCATATATAATGTTCCTTATTCTTCATTTTGGGATTATCAAGGAGAATGAATGTTTAAGTTTTACTTTAATTTCCAGTATTGTTTTCTTTCATGTTTTCTTCTTGTTTGTTAGTTTAACTTTAACAAAAAGCCTAAAAGAAGTGTCAAAATCATGACAAATGGTATCAGAGCTAGTGGTTTCTCGGACATGTCTACCGCCGCTAGTGTCACTGCACATTCCTTGTACCCAATTCAAAACCCTAACCCTAATTTCTATCATTCCTACCAGTACCCATCCCTTGTAACTCCTCTGTACACACCACCTCCAACCCCTACATATCAGTATACACCTGCCCCAACACCTCCTCATGTTTACCATCATATTCAACCACCACCAGAACCACTGTATTATTTCTACACTACTCCCGAAACAACTTATGTTACCACATCTTCGATGCTGATTTCTGATACTACCAAGTGTTTTCTACACCAAATGGATAGCAAAATCACTCAACTGGATGACAAAATCAATCAAATGCGAGTGTTAATTGAGGAGAGGCAGATAAGCCTGCTTAAAGATGAAGAAACTGTTACAACTTGCGAAGTGTCAAATTCCTGTCCTGTTGGTGATGTTGGGATCAATATGGAGGATAAAATGACTCGAATAATTCAAATTCTTGAGAAGATGGGGAAAAGCTATGAAAAATCATCAAAGCTAGTCAATGAGGCTATATTAGGAAAAGAAGTTGAAGCAGATGTATCCAAACTAGTTAAGGATGATGTGTTGGAAATTATTGAAGATTGTGAAAAGAGAACCCTGCAGAAACAGTCGAAGCAAACGGGCTCAAATATGGTGAAATTACTACCTGCAATACCAGCACACAAGGTGTTCGATGATTACTCTAAGAGAGTATTTTCCCGAAAAGCGCCAGTGTTGATTCCCCGAGGTACAAATCCAATTATTTACTCTCCCACACTCTATTGGAATGTTTTGAAAATAGATTATTACAGTGTTGTGGTTTATAAGCTCCATGAGAACGAATATGGTAAAGTTTTTGAAAATTTTGGTGTTAAATTTAAAAACGATGTAAATGCAAATTTTTTGGTAATGAAAAGATCACTTGGAAGATGAATTTATTTGGGTTGGTTAATCAGTTCTTGTAACACGAGAGGATGTGAATTGTTTGGAAATATGCTTCAGAGGAAATCAGTGGCTCATGATATTAGACATGGAATTAGTACTTACCGCAAGCAAATTGTCAAGGGGGGATTAATGATAATTTCCCCGAGAAATATATATGTGATTTGCATCAGAATTTAGTTGTAACTAGGAGGAGGACGGTTCATGTTAAGAAGTGCTTTCAGTGTTGGGACAAAGTTGGTGAACTAAAATGTTATAAGATTCACGAGAACGAGTATGGTAAGGTTCCAGGTAAAAGTAGTATAAACCCAGGTGGTTTGGAGTTGCTCGACAAAAGTATTGAATTAAATGTTCAATTAAACTGTTCAGAGGTGAAGGAATTTATGAAAGTATTGCAGGCTGGCGTTGATGTAAGGTTGATTGGGCAATTTGGTGTAGGGTTCTCCTCTGCTTACCTTGTCGCGGATAAAGTCATTGTGACTACTAGGCACAACGATGATGGACAATATGCTTGGAAGTCCCAAGCTGGTGCTTCATTTACAGTCACAAGAGGTGTAGATGGGAAACAACTTGGTTGCTTCAAGGAAGATCAGATAGAGTATCTTGAGGTGAGACGTATCAAGGACTTAATCAAGAAACATCTGGAGTTTACTAATTTTCACATTTATCTCTGGGTTGAGAAGATAAATGAGAAGGAGATTGGTGATGATGAAGAAGATGAAGACCAAGAGAAGGAAGGTGATGTGGAAGAAGTTGAGGAGGAGAAAGAAAAGAGCGAGCCTAGGAAGAAGAAAATCAAGGAGGTCACTCATGAATGGGGGTTAACTAACAAGCAGAAGCCTATCTGGTTGCGGACGCCTGAGGAGATCATAAATAAGGAATATGCAGCTTTCTACAAAAGCTTTCCAAATGATTTAGAGGAACATTTTGATGCTGAAGAGATCTCTTCTAGGGTTCTTATCGAGTTGAAAGAGATTGCAGGGGCGTTAGACTCAATCGTAAAGAATGTTGTTACTGTTCCAGATTATGTCAAGGATTCGCAAAGGCTCGCAAGAAAGGATATTATTTCTGGCCTTAATTTACTGCGAATTATTAACAAGCCTACTATAGCTACTATTTCCTATGGTCTTGACAAGAAGGCTTCAAGTGTTGGCGAGAAGAACGTACTAATGTTTGATTTAGGCGAGGGTACTTTTGATGTGTCACTTTTTACAATTCAAGAGGGTATTTTTGAGGTGAAAATTATTGCCGGTTACACTCATTTGGGAGGTGAAGATTTTGATAACAATATGGTGAATCATTTTGTATAAGTGTTTATGAGGACGAACACGAAAGATATTAGTGGAAGTGCGAGGACGTTGAGAATTCCCAAAGTCCAGCTACTGTTGCATGACTTTTTAAACGAGAATGAGTTATGCAAGATTATTAATCCTGAAGAAGCCTTTACTAATGGTCCAACTGTTCAGGCGGCAATTCTTAGTGGTTTGCAGGCAGAAATTGAAGTACAAGGAAACCAAAGAAAATTGAAGGCTCTATATGTCAAAGTTATGAAGAAATTACAAGATGCTATAAACATCCTTGAGGACAAGGATATTTTGAAGGAGTGGAGTATGTTACGATTGGACCTATGTGACAATGTTGGGCCTAATATTTAGAATGGGGTTATTAGTTTAGTTCGGCCCAATGATATATTCACCAGAGGAGTGTTAATGCATATATAATGTACTTTCTTCTTCATTTTAGGGTATCGAATGAAATGAAATGAACCTTTATTTTATCTTTTATTTTCTCTGCATTTCTATTCCTTTGTTCTTAGCTTAACTTCAATCAAAAAACCCAAAAATATTGTCAAGATCATGACACTAGCTAATCAGAAAATTTCAATTCCGACTCAACATTACAGGAACACAGTGCCAGATAAATAGCAAACAAGAATACTACAATACAAATATATATCTTTATATACATATAATCATCTGAATTTGTCAAATACAGAATCCAAAATCACTAGTATATCAAAAAAAACTCAATTCCGACTCCGCAACACAGCAACGGAGCCCCAAACATATCGTCAACAAAGAAACTTCACACACACACACACACAATCAAAATATAGATTCTGTGTGTTTCAATTCTGTACATAGGCACCAAAATCAAATACATTGGCACTGCATTTACAAATATATAAACACACACATACATAATTATCTGTATAATTAAACATATGTATGAAGCTATTTGTGCACATAATGAACAGCATAAAATTAACATTTAAACCCTAATTTAAACAATAATCATTTCAAAAATTAAAAATAAATATTGATAATAGAGCATACTCTTGTTGATTCTCGTTGGCAACCATGGTGTATGTGTATAGAAGGCGCGGCTGAAGCGTAAGGGTTTTATGGGTTTAAAGATTGAAGTTGTACGGTAAAAGAACGGTAAATATAAGGATTTTCCCTGTCACCCAAATTATTGTTTCATCATAAAATTACCATTCAACTATAATTTTTTTTTTGTTTTTTGTTTTACTCCCTAATGTTATATTTGGATTTTTTTTAGTCATTAATATTAGGTTCGGATTTGATTATTAGTATTTTGTCAATTTTCTATATATTATTAAAATATAGTGATAACCAATAAAAAAGTGAACAAAGGACCAAAATGTCACTATTTGAATAAATAATGCCCAGAATGTCACTTCCTGGAAAAAAAGGCCCAATATGTCATCTCATAACGGAACACAAACTTCCGTTTTAAAAAAAAGTAAAACGGAACATCGTTCCCTGTTTTTGTTCTTTTATATTTAAAAAAAATCTATCAGTTAAACATTACGGTACATAAACTCCCGTTTTTAAAAAACACAAAAACGGGACATCGTTCCCTGTTTTGCTTCTTTTATATTTAAAAAAAATACCCGTTAAACATTAAACAGATACATTACACGAACAAAACACGACAGAGCTGTAAATTGTCTATTTGTCTAGGGAATTTTTTGTGAATTTTGAAGTCGTTGATTGGAGAGGGAGAAGTGCGATCTTCAGTGCAAGCAGAGCTTTGAATTTAAGTTACTTTACTGCATCAATCATGAATATTGAGGTAATTTTCAAAATTGCGTCCATGTTGTTTGATGAAATTACCCAATGATAAATATACTTTGATTTGCGTTTATATAGTCTAGTGCATTACAAGTTATCAAGAATGTGAAACTAACCCATATTATATGATAAATATACTCTGATTTGCGTTTATATAGTCTAGTTTATTGTTTTTATGTGATAATCAAAGCTTTGCAATATTTTTCGCTCTCTGGAGACTTTAGCATGAATGTAGAGGCATCAATGTGCTCACTCGCATAATATACATCAAAAGTTTTATATAGAAATGTACTTTTGATGATTCTATGATATGAATATTATTGACATTAGATAGAAATGTACTTTTGATGCTTCTGTGATATGAATATTATTGAGATTAAATAGAAATGGATGCTTGTACAGTGGAAAATTGTTTCTTAGGCATTAGAAAAAGGGTCCAGTATTTTTGGGGATCGATTATCGAACATATGTAATGACTGGATTGTCAAAGATTGGGTGTCTTTACGCAAATTGCATCTCTATTCCTATGGAGTGGAGGTAAAGTTTGCGTACATCTTACCATTCTTTAGAAGCGAGATGTACTGGCTGTGTATATTTCAACCAGTTTGGAAAATGTTTTCTGGTTTTTTGATGTGCCTTAAGATCTGATATTTATGCTACCAGTTATCTCCATATACAATTATAGATTTCTCAGAGTGGCTAACAAAGACTGAAACTTATATAATTCGTTTTTTTAATCTTGATCACAACTATTGTTATAGTACTAGACTACTAGTGATGAATTGAACTTTCTGTTAAGTTGAAATGGAGTACCTCCCGGTACTTCATTTCAGCTGCTACAACTCAATCTCAGTAGTAAATTGTGATTGTTTTTTTGCTTAAGTTCTGTTTTTGCAGCAACTGTAATTGTTTTTTTAACTAGTTTTTCTATATGTTTGCAGGATGTGCATCTGGGTCCTGTTAACCCTAGCCTTCTTCATCTTCAGCATACACATACATCTTTAGATATTTGGAGGTTAGGTGGTGGTGATATGTTGAAGTGTCGCCGAAAAAACCCTAATAATGAAGATGATCTTCCACCGCTAGATCTTCGTATGGTCCCTTTACTTCAGTCTACTGGTTTCTATAGCGTTACTCTAGTGGCATCTTTACAGCTGGATTGGAGTCTAATATCAGCTCTTGTTGAGAGATGGCGGCCAGAGACTCATACCTTTCACTTGCCTATGGGAGAGGTTACTATTACTCTACAGGATGTAGGTGTTCTTTTAGGGCTTCCTATTGATGGTGATGCTGTTATTTCTGATATCACCCCTGGCCCTAATATGAGTTGGCATTCTTATGTTGCTGAGCTTTTTGGTAGAGATCCCGATCCGAAGAGAGACATGAATGGATCCAGAGTTCGGTTGTCCTTTATTACTTCATGTGCTCCAGCACGTTTACCGCAGGATGCATCAGCAGATGATATTCGCTTTCAGGTCTTGTGTTATCTTGTTCATCTATTTGGTGGTGTACTCTTCACTGATCATTCGGGAGGTCTCTTTCGTCCCATGTTTTTACATTTCATTCGTGATCTAGATAGATGCGGAGATTATGCTTGGGGTGCTGCAGTTCTTGCATATTTGTATAGGGAGTTATGCAAGACAAGTAAGAAGGACGTTGATGAGGTAGCTGGTTGTCTGTTATTGTTGCAGTTATGGGCGTGGGAGAGATTGCCCACTCTTGCTCCCATTCGCACCTCTTCTATCTTGTTTGATGCTCGTTTCTGGGAGGGTCAGGTTGCAGCTCCACGTGGACTGAGGTACTTAGCATTTATTATTTTCTTTCTGTTTTAGAATCGTTAAAAGAACTTCCTATGTAATGGAACGGTTAGGGTTTAGGGTTATACTTTATTTGCATGTTAGATTAGAATTTATCAATTTTTAATATATTAGGGTTCATTAATCCCCAAATTGGGTTTTAGAAGCGTTTACGTGAGCTTAATAAGATATTTAACGGCTTAGGGTTTATGATTCGTGGTTTAGGCCGTAAACCATGGAGCATAAACACTAATTGTTGCTAGGGTGGCCTTAAACCCTAGGAACCAGAATTTATTTTCATGTTAGATTAGAATTTAACACTTTTTAATGTTTTAGGGTTCATTAATCCCCAAATTGGGTTTTAGAGCGCTTAAATGAATTTAATATGATATGGAACGATTTAGCGTTTAAATGTAGTTGATATGATATTTAACCGGTGAGGGTTTATGGTTCGTGGTTTAGGGCATTTAGGCCCTAAACCATGGAGCATAAACCCTAATTGTTACTAGGGTTTAGGGCGCCCTAAACCCTAGGAACCACAATTTATTTTCATGTTAGATTAGAATTTAACACTTTTTAATGGTTTAGGGTTCATTAATCCCCAAATTGGATTTTAGAAGCGCTTAAATGAACTTGATATAATATGGAATGATTTAGCGTTTAAATGTAGTTGATATGATATTTAACTGGTTAGGGTTTATGGTTCGTGGTTTAGGGTCTTTAGGCCCTAAACCATGGAGCATAAACCCTAGGAACCAGAATTTATTTTCATGTTAGATTAGAATTTAACACTTTTTAATGTTTTAGGGTTCATTAATCCCCAAATTGGGTTTTAGAAGCGCTTAAATGAACTTGATATGATACGGACTTTTAATTTAAATATGAAACTGACTGTTTATAGTAATGTCATTATAGGTGGCTTCATGGTCATTCCTACACTAGCACGGGTGGCCGTACCCTTTCAGCTATTCGGACACTATTGGATGGGCTTGGACCATCTCAGTTTATATGGCAACCATACTCTGTTGATGTCATTTTTGAGCTTCCTGCATATTGTTTCACTGGTGAGTGTATTTGGCGCTACTACGGGCCTTTGATTTGTATTTTCATAGTCGAGCTTCACTGCCCTAATAGAGTTGCTAGACAGTTTGGGCTCGTGCGGACTATACCAGTTGATGTTGTTTACTCGGAGGCAGAGCATAGTACAAACTTGAGGGGCAATGACAAAATCAGATGGATTCAGAAACATGCAGCTAGCACATCTATCTGGGCGTATCGTTTAGATCATTTGTTTGTTGGAGATGCGATTGTTACCGAGAGTTCAATGCCTGAGTACCATCCTTGGTATTTGGAGAGGACTGTTAGATTCATTTCACGTGTTGGTGCATTTAATCATCGCATCGTAAGTTTTCTTATTGTTCATTTAATTTATTGAATAAGTTGTTTTTCTTTCCTAGTTTCATCACAAATGCTTTAGTAGTTTCTTTATTCCATACAAGAATCTTGTAACATGTGTGTCTTTTCTTTGTTTGTTTATTCAGGATCTTATATTCAGGCAGATATATGAGCGGACACAGGATGTTCTTCCTGATGTTTCTCGTTATGCTGACTAGTGTTGTGATTTTGTCAGAGCCTACACATTATATGGTTTTGATGAGATGCCTGTGGAGGTTCGTAGAGCTAGGCAGTTGGAGGAGAGGCAGCAACCGGCCCGTCGAGGTAGACGCGGCGGTGGACGAGCTGGTGGTGGTAGGCGAGCTAGGGTTTTGGTTAACGATGATCTTGTTGCTATAGAGCTTGGAGATGATGGTATTCCATTACATTCTGATTCTCATGATGTGCCCGAGTCATCTACTCATGCTCGTACTGATCCTATGGCTACGGATCTTGGCGATGATCGGGATCCTCCTGTACGTGATTCTGTTGTTCATACTGTTTCTGTTCATTTAACGAGATCATCTACTCGCTTCCAGCATGATTCTCAGATTCCGGATAGGTATGGATATGTTCCTCCTTTTGATATTTGCTTGACTCCTACTCCCGAGCAGCCTCGTACCGAGGACCCTTCCACAGAGCAGCCTTGTATCGAGGACCCTTCCACTGAGCAGCCTCCTCCTCTGCATCGTTCTCACAGGCCTACTGAGCATGTATGTATGGATTTCTCCATTTATCATTCAGTCTCCATGTTACACCTTCACCTCCTACTGATCCTGATGCCGGTACGGATGTCACTTCTTCACAGAGTACCCAGGACCAGAGTTCCCAAGACCGGCCCGGGAAGTATGGTCATTTCTACACTTATCAGGGTAAACGGCGTTCAAAGAGAACTGCTAATCCTCCAAACTGTGGAACAGATGGGCAGAAGTGCGCGAAGAAATGAGGGTAAGCTTAACTTTAAGTTCTTAAGTGTGTGTGTTTAATTGTGTATGTTTAGTATGCATCTTAATTGTAAATTTAAGTGTTGAATTGTGTGTTACTTGTCAAATGTAATTTCTATTTTATACTGTATATTTATAAAATTTATTTTTTATGCAGATGATGGACTGGATTGTGGATCATAGCTACTATGCGGATATTGAAAAATGCAGATGATATAGTTCCTTGTGCTTATTTTCACTATTTGTGTTATATTACTGTATTTCGTAATGTAGTTTGTATTGTAGTTATATTACTATATTGATTGTGTTGATTGTGTTATATTATTGTGTTGTAGTTTATTTTGTAATATATTTGGTTAAGAAGTTAAGATATTTTATTAAGCAATTTTATTTTAACAAAACAGGGCTTTCATATTTTTTTAAACAGAACAGTATAAAACAAAAGAAAGAAAACAGCAGATAAAACCACGTTTTGGTAGATGTAAGGCAAAACGGAACTTCGCCTTCCGTTTTACCTCTTTTAAAAAAAATAAAACTAAAGGGTTGATCGTCCTCCGTTTTATATGTTTACATGATTTAGATATAAAACGGAAGTTCGTGTTCCGTTTTGACAGTTTTTAAAAACAACCTCTAACGGCTCATCGTGTGCCGTTTTACTTGTTTAAAAAAAAATAGCTTAACGGGGGACGAAGTTCCGTTTTGCATTATTATTGCAAATATAACAGACGCACATAACTGTTTGCTGTGTCTCTCACTTTGCAAACACAAGTGTCTTCTGCTTCTTACTTTGCAAACCTAAAATTCGAATGTCAAGATAAAATTATATATATATTTAATAAAATTCTTAAAGATTTATTAATGGCTTCGGGTTCGGAATCTGGAGCATAATCAGTGACGATGATTGCGTGTATTTATACCGATGGTAATATACGACAAACTCAATTAGAGGGTTACGTATATGATAAACCGGTTTTTAAGCAAGTAAGACTCGATTCTAGTATGAATTTTAATAATTTGCGCGACGTATTGTTTTTGAAATTAAAAATTGATAGGAGTTTGTATGATTTTAAGTTGTGTTATCGATGGAAAAATTTCAATGATATGAAATTTGGTATTATTCCGGTTGATGATGATGATGATGTTGAGATGATGTTTGGAATTATTGTTTCGAATGGACCTCCTTTCTTTGTTGAAATTTATTTACAAAAAAATTCAACTTGTCCATTGATTGAAACAAGTACGAGAGTTGTGGAAACTAGTTCGAGAGTTTTCGAGATGAGTGGTAGTAGGGGTTTTGATTGTCAAACTACTAGTAGTATGTATGTTGGTGGTGATACGGTTAGTAGTAGAAGTTTGGATGCTTACGATGTTGTTGATTCGACTTTGATTACACGAGAGGAGACATTGGAGCCAATTGAGTTGAGGGAGGGGATGATATTCGACTCAAAAAAAGTGTTGATGCATACGGTTAGAGATTTTCATATCTGGAATCATCAAGAGATTAAGGTGGTTAGATCAAGTGATGTGTATTGGATTGTTGTTTGTAAGAATAAGGATAGTGGTTGTGACTGGAGTTTAAAAGCTAGGTTGCGAAAAACACTTGTAAAATTTCAAATTATGGAAACTTTGGGACCACACACATGTTTGCGCACCACAATTACTCAAGACCATCCTAATATGACATCTCATGATATTCTTGAACTAGTTAAGGATCAAATCGTTGTCGATCCCATATTTAAGGAAAAAGTGTTGATGGCCACGGTGAAAAGTATTTTTGGTTACCAATCGGGAAGAAAGAAGATTAGAGATGCGAAAAAGCTAGCAATGAATAAGGAACATGGTTCTTGGGAAGGTTCATATGATGATCTCCCTTTTTTGATGGAAGCGTTTCAATGTTTTAATGTGAGAACCAAGGTTGATTGGTTTTTTAAGGAGGATGAGATGGAAGATCGTGGGAGCTTAAAGGTATTCTATCCCTTTATACTAGTATCGCATAGATTTTTAAATGATTTTCCATATTTATGTAATGTTTTTGTAGTTAACGAGTATATTATGTCTTATTTGGAACAGGAAGTGACATTCAAGAGACTCTTCTGGGCTTTCAAACGATGCATTGATGGATTTGAGCATTGTATGCCTGTCATACATATAGATGGGACTCACATATACGGTCCATATTCGGGTGTACTATTGAGTGTTGTGGCAGTGGATGGGTTTAGTCATATTCTTCCACTTGCATTTGTTATTGTCGAATACGAGAATGTTTCTAGTTGGGGGTGGTTTATGGATAGATTGAGGAGGTTTGTGGCAGGTAGGAGACATGGGATTTGTGTTATTGTTGATAGACATGCTGGTATTATTGCTGCTATGTAACATATAGAATGGTGCGAGCCCCTTGTGTAATATCCGGGATATATCGTGTAATTATTTTTGCTATTAAATAATTATTATCTGTGTTCAGTATCTATTCTGTGAATTAATTGTTAAGTGTTATCTGTGTTTGGATATTTAAAAATAATATTAATTAAGTATTTTAATTTTTATATGTCCAAAATAAAATATAGATAATTGTCATATCTTCCAAATTATTTTTATGTTGATTTATGGATTTATAAGAATCATATGAAATTTATAAAATCTTTTTCCGAGCATTTAAAATCTATTTTATAGAAACGGGAACCAATCGAAATCATCTGTTGTTACGTTTTTGGAACCCAAAACTCTTCCGAGAACTCCTTCTTAACCTAATTGTATATTCCGAGCATATTCCATATTTCGACTTTTTCGATCCGGCGTACGGTTTGTTCTACGCGGGTCCCGACGCAACATTTTTGATACAATATTTGTTTCGGTAAATCAATAAAACCCGTATTTTCAATAAACGGAAGTTTTTTATTAAACTATCCCAATTATCACCTTGTAGTACGTGTAACCAGGCGCTGAGACCAAGACCGCAGTACAAATTGTACTGGTTTGGATAATTATCCCGAAAACCGATACCGTTTGGATCAGTTTTTATAAATAAATGTACCATTTTATATCCGGAATGATCCAACAGGATACTAATTTTCTGTAATTATAAATAGCCTTTTACCGTATTTTATTTCGTATCAAAATCATTTGCAGACAGATAATTATATAATTTTACAGAGAAAAATCATATATTCATAAACTGTTCCAAGAATCAAACCAACTTTTGAAGGTGTTATTGATCTTTGTTTGAAAAGCTCGAGTACCAGATTTGAAGGTCTTGAAGAGATCTATCAGATTCCATTACCTGTTTTACTGCAGAATCAAAGGTTAATTTTATATATTTTTATTAATTTTCGAATTATTTTGATTAAAAATATGAATTTTTGTTCGGATGATTGTTTGTATGATTTGATGATTGCATGTTGTAGAGCTTGTTTTCCTGATGATTTTGATATATTATACGTCTGATTTGGAGTTCAATAACATGTTCAAATTTGAGTTTGATTTTCGAATTTAAAATTAGGGTTTATAACCCGTATGAATGTTTTCAATTGAAATTTGGGGGTTTTTGATTTAGGGGTTATTAGCTGTTGATTTATAGTGGGTTGTGTTCCTTATGAAATTTGCAATCGATTGGTATATAGCTCGTTAATAGAGGATTAGTGAATCGAAGGGAGTTGTATTTTGAAGTTTTCCGATGTTCGCCGGAAACCGGCGATGTTCTTGGCCAATTTCCGGCCAGAACAAGAATGATTAGAATGATTTGTTTCCATAAATATGTTCCTGGTGAAGTGTAGTTGTCATCTGGACAGTTTGGTGGCCTAAGGTGGTCGGAATCATGTTCTCCGGCCACACTCCAGCGAGGTCGACGGCGGGGCTGGCAAAATTGCAAACAGGCCCTTGTAGTTTTAAAAACGATACAGTTAGGTCCCTGAAGTTTCCAGACTTTGCAAATTTAGGATTCTTGTTTTAAAAATGTTTAAAAAATCATATTTCCTATTTATTTTTATTATAAAAATTCATTTTTAATTTCTGAAAATTCTAAAAATTATTATTTTAATTCCGAAAATTATTTTTAATTCAAAAATAAATCTGAATTAATTAGTTAATTAATTCCAGTTAATTTTTAATTGATTAATTGGTCAGTTAATTTGAAAATTAATTGATTAATTGATTTAATTAATTATTAATTGATTTTAGTTAATTATTTAATTAGATTTAATTATTTAAAAGTGATTTAAAAATTTTGAAAAATAAATTCGAGCTTTAAAATATTATTCTAAATTATTTCCAAGCCTCGATAATTATTATAAAATTGTTTCGGAGCCAGAATTGGCCAACCGAACCCTGTTTATTATCCCGAAATTGATTTAACGGCCCGTTTTAATTCCGAAAAATATTTTAAAAATCGTTTTAAATACTAGAAAACCTTTTTATGACCCGAAATGTCTTTATAAATGATATGTCATTGATTATGTGACGTATTATGTGATATATGTGACATGTTGGTTGACTGTCGGTCTATATATATTCGATGTTTACTGTTTATCGCGTAACTTTCAATCCGTTAATCGGATTTGGATAAAATGAAGGGTAGATAGAAGTATATGTTAAATAGAATCATATGAGTTGAATATTGATAGATGCTTATGATATGTGAGCAGAAGAGGCAAGACGTAGGAAAGGGAAATAGGTAGTTGAGAAGTAAGACGGTTGAGATTGGAAGCGAGTGCAGTGTAATAAGCTAATACCAGGCAAGTGCTCTGAACTTTCTCGAGATATTGTAGTACTTGATAGTCTTGTTGATATTGCAAGTGCTTTAAAGCACTAAAACCCACACCCTGATTCCAGTTATTGTTCTTGAGCCGTAAACCTTATTCTTTCTAGGCCATTGATTATTGCATACCCAAACACAAACCACAAATCTACGATACTACTCTACAAATACATACAAAATAAATACTAGACACTGGACTGAATTACTTATATACTCAACCCAATCTATTTTATGCTTTGAAAGACCAAATCTTTGAAACCCTGAAACGTTGATTCCTTTGTTATCCAATTCTTTCATTACCCAACATCCAAGCTTTGAAGTTACCTTGTAGATCCGTACAAGGATTGAAATCCTTTCATTGTTAAGCACTCACTGTTGTTAATGATTCTGGTTATTGTTTATTATTGTTCATTTTATTATTATGTTAGAATTGGATTGTTTTTATAAAATTTTGGACCAGATTCGTGGTCAGACCATATAATGGTCAAGTTAGGCCAATGTGTGCCTTGGATCCAGTAGTTAGAGCAATGTTGTGTGCTTTGCTCGGGGTTAGTGCGTGACTGATCAGCAGCCTAACCTTGGTTTTAAAATAAAAGTACAATGTCCAATTCTAAATCATAATCCACTGTTCACTTGATATCATAACCATATTCACTTGATGATCATTATTCTCAGTTTTGTCATTGTGACTTGCTGAGCTAGTTAGCTCATTTGTGCGATGTTGTTTATATTCTTTCCAGTTAAAAAGGAACCAGTTGGTAGCAAGGATCCCCAATACAGCGCGAGAGCTAGGGATTAAGGTTGAGAAAGCTGAGCTAGTAGGCTTCTTTTGAAATAAATTAAGTTTGTAAAAGTTTGTAATAATGTTTAATATTCAGTTTGAGTTTGAATGGTTGGGATTTGAACGGTTTGTAATATAAGTAGATGTGTTTGGCTTGTGTGCATACTTTAAACTGTTGCGGTTCGTGGTAGTTAGTAAGTAGGGTCACTGCATCTTATTGTTATCTTTATTATTGTTATAAGCAGGTTATAATTAAGGTATGTGTGTGGACCCCAAACTTCTGACCCGGGTTTGGAGGGCGCCACACCTTGACCATCATAGGTTTTGTATTAGACACTTGGCTGCAAATTTTTGTACTACACATAGGAGAAAGGGTTTGAAAAATAGGTTAGTTGAGTTGGCTTCTCAGGTGCAAGAGAAGAAGTTTGAATTTTTATGGGAGCAATTGTTGATTGTGGAGCCTAGGACGACAAAATGGTTTGAGGATAAACCATTAAGTAAATGGTCTTTAGCATATAATGGAGGGAAACGTTATGGTATGATGACCATCAACCATGCGGAAAGTTGGAACAACGCGATCCTTGATGCTAGAAAACTCCCGAATAGTTCATTGGTTAGAGCACTATTTTTGAAGACGGTTGAGTATTTTGATGAAAGGCGTTTGGAAATTGCAACCGAATTATCTAAAGTTTGATTGTTTACTAATCATGCAAGCAAGAGGTTGAGTTGGTTTATTATACGTGCTAGGGGTCATAGTGTTAAAGTTTATGATCGAAATTCATTATTGTTTGAAGTAGTCACTAGAAAGGTTGACCAAAAGGGGGGAATAAGCATACTGTTAGGATTCCCGAGTACTTGTGTTCTTGTGGGAAATGGCAAACGTATCGTATTCCATGTTCTCATGTTATAGCATGTTGCGCGCATTTGAAATTGAGTCATGAATCGTTGGTTGACGAAATCTATAGGTTAGACAATGCATCGATGGTTTACAATGGTGTTTTCGAACCCATTCCGAGCAAAGGAGATTCTCGTTGGCCGACGGGTATTAATTTCCCAACCGTGATACATGACAAAGATGTTGAGAAAAAGAAAGGAAGAAGGAAGTTGACGAGGTATCAAAATGCAATGGATTTTCAAGCACCCAAGGGGAAAAAATTAGTTGTATTAGTGATTTGTTTAGTAATAATGATTCTTAAAAAATTGTATTGAATTTGAAGATTTTTATTACTTATTATAATATATTCATGTGTTTTTTTTTTGTCAATTTAATTATATGTTTTAATTCCATGAAATAGCAAGTTTTTATAATATTTTTTATGTATTTTAGTAAAAATTTTAAAAATTTCCAGTAGCTGCTGAAAAAAGCAGAAGCTGCTGAAGTTCAAGAAGCAAAAACGGAAGATTAAACCACGTTTTGGTGTAAATAAACAAAATGGTGCTTCGTCTTCCGTTTCAACTCTTTTAAAACCAAAGCAGTAAAACGTTTCTTTATAAAACGTTTTGCCTCTATCAAAAACAAATGAAGTAAAACGTTTTTTTAAAACCCGTTTATTTGTTCAAAAGGATAACGCCTCTTCGTGCGCCGTTTTAGAAATTAAATAATATAAAACATTATTTCGTGATCCGTTTTACAGTCATTTAAAAAATAGACAGTATTTTAATAGTATTTAGAAATTTTTTTTAAAACCCCAAAACGGAAGACGAAGTTCCGTTTTACCTTAAAAAAAAAAGCAAAACGGAACACGATGTTCTGTTAAGAGGTGACATATAGGGCCATCTTTTTCTAAAATAACAATTTGGGCCATTTTCAATGTCAAAGTGACATATAGAGCCACCACCCTAAAAAAGTGACATATGTGTCTTATAAGAAAGTTTATATGTGTTTGAGTTTGTTAGATGCATATGGAGGAGTCGTATAATGTCAATTATATACGCATGTTATAGAAAGGACGCATATTATTTTAAAAATCTGATCAGAACAGATGTATATACATTGTAAACAGACGCATAAAATCAGTTAATATATGTATTTTACTTTTTAGGTGGGGTACTAAGCTCAAAACCAAAATTATTAGAAAGAGGCATCCCAATCCGTACTAAAATTATTGGGAAATAAATAAAAAATAAAAAATTCTATATAATCAAATTAGCAAACTGATCATAAAATACTAAAAATATTAAAAAAATTACATATCAATATTTTACCAAATGACACTTTCAAAAACCAAATAAAATCACTAATCACAACTTTTTCATGCAACTTTTACCGACCCAAAATCAAAACTATAAACACATCCACTTTAATAGAATTGTGAAACAAGTATATATAAACACAAAAATAGAATAATATTGTAATAATGTGAATTTGTTATTAAATCGAACAACTCTCACAAGATATTTTTTTTACAAACATAGTTTTATAACTTATTTTTAAGATTTTTTTTGTATATAAAAATTTAAACGTTAAATTATTATTCAGAAGACAAAAAATAAAACAATTCATGAAACTACATCTTTTAGGAGGCTTAAAATGTTTGTCAAACTCTCATCACCAAGGTAAACGTCTTGGGGGACATATGGAGTACTATATATAAAGATATAAATATATATCTAATCATTAAAATATTACAGACTACCACTATATTTTAATAATGCTACAAAAAATTGACATAATGTTAATAATCAAATCTGAACCTAACGTTAGTGACTAAAAACAAATATGAACCTAATATTAATGAGCAAAAGAAAAAAATAATAGTTGAATTATAAGTTCCCAAAAACATGATAAGTTGGGTGACAAAAAAATGTATTTCCCCTAAATATAAACAAAAACTTGTCCTAAATGTTGCCTTGTTCAATTGAAAAATGTTACTAGGCATACGATCACGACTCACGAGAGTTCATATATTATTTTTAATTTCATTATATAAAAATTGATCATTACACGAAAATTTCGGATATTAACTTTACTAGCTTATAACTTGTGCTATGCACGGACCGATTATAACATTTGTAATTTTATTATTTTTATATTAATAAAATATAATAAAACTAATTATATATTATTGAGATTAATTAAGTTAAAATATTTACTTATTATTTTGTAGTATCATATTATTGAAGTATTCAAAATTTTGATAGTTAATATTTTAAATGTCCTCCTATTACAGCCAATAGGTCGCTTCGTTGTGGGGTTAGATAGCCTATAGGAAAGTGGGAGTTTTGAATAGCAATGATATATGCGGATAATTTGGTATTATTTTTAATATTATTTTTTATTTTTTTCTTGATTTATTAATTATTTTTTTATATTATAATTGGAAATACTAAAATGAGTTTGGAAGTGTTTGGTTCCCTACATAAAAGATAAAAAAGAAGTTGAGTGTAATTAGAAATTAAGTTGGATAATAATTCATAAAGTTTGTAGTCATATTAGATACGTGATTTAATTTCTTTAATAAAATTATATTTGTTTAAAATTTGTTTAACAAAATCATGTTTCGCTTACAATAATAGAGTATATATGCAGTCTCAATCGGCGAAGCCTTCAGCCCAGGGAAGCAACAATTGAATTCTTAATGTGTGTGCCAGTACCGAGCAATCCTGGTCAGGGAAGGCTAAGACGGCGCCTCGAATATGGGTAGCAAGAGGGCGCTTTTGAAAACTCCTTATTTTCAATATTCAATCATTTTACATTTGTAAACAGTTTGTCACTTGTTTGATAACTTATTTGTATTTTTTATTAAACTAAGTTGAACATCAGTTTAAATACTTTGAATATTTATCAAATAATATTTCATAGTCAAAGTTGCAGAAAGTTGATATACATTTTTTTAGTATAATGGAAATGGAATATCTTGAGGAAAAAAGCCTAACAATCTAGCACAAGTAGCTTAAACATCTCGGTTACAAAAATAACCGTTTACATTCTGAATTAGTAACGGGTCTAATTGACTTGGAGAACGCTCAATAATGAAGACTCCAGGGGAAAAATCCCATATGAAAAATAAAATCAGCACATCGATTTGCTTCCCTCACGACATGCCGTAAAGAAAGTTGACATGTTTTTTTTTGGCATCTCCTATATATCATAGATAATGTTAAACTGAGGATGACTCGAATCTGTATGTAAAACACAATTAATTGCATCAAGAGAATCAAAATCCCCAATATGTTGTTCAAGATCCCCGAAAATTGTATATTCTCAAAAAACTCATTTTTACCCATTGTCATGCCAACGCTAACATTTTTTTACAATTATCAATCATGTTTCACGCTCAATCAAGTACGTAATGATGATATGCAATTTGATTACTACTGAACCTTAAAGTTGTATCCATATTAAGTGAACATGGTATGCTGTTTATCATCCCCACAAATTGCATTTACTTAATAAACTCATTTTTAGCTCATGTCGATTATTTGGTCAACACTAAAATTTCGTTATAATGATCAATTATGTTAACTTTCATTCATCTTAAAAATATTGTTTATGTGTAATATATTTTGCACACTCTCATCAAACATTACGTCATATATGTCATAGACTTTCCGAAATTTTTTGGCGTATTTATTAGTCTCGAACACCTTTATTAGATCATCTTCACAAATATCTGAGGTAGTTGCACTACTTATAAAATATTAGTCAACATTAAATCTCAAATATCATACTTGTTTAATGTAAAAATAATTACCAATAAATATGACATGTAAGAGTCAATCGTTGATAGTTAAATACTATCGCAATAATATTGCGTCTTTTAATTTATTTTCAAAAACAATATTATAATACTATTATAATCATTTTTTTATCTAGTTTGTTTCCTAAAAATATTTATTGATGTTGTTATATATGAAAATAATTTTATCTAGTTGGCTCGGTTTGAATTAAACCGATAATTCTAGATGAAATTAATTTTAAAATAATTTTAAAAGATATAAAGACTGAGTTTTTCTTGGATGTAGATAATAAATTTTAAAGGATAAATAAAAATTCATGTGATGTAGTTGTTTTATATGTGAATAAAAACTATTCTTATACTTTTACTAACCTTGAGGTCATGAGTTCGATTCTCAACAAAACATTTCTTTACCATATCTTTTGTGTTCGACGAGAATCGAGTTCAAAAAAGTTCGGCTCGACTCGAGTTTTTTATCGAGTCTGAAAATACGATCGAGTTCAAGCCGAATCGAACCTCATTTTATTGAGCCGGTTTTGAGTACTTCACTAATAAATGATAAACGTAAAGTAATTTATGAAAAATAATAAAAAAAAATTTATAAGATAGTTTAGTAATGACACATAAATTAACAAATGTATAAATCTATTTATTATTTTTTTTAAAAAAGAATCGAGTTCGAGTCATGTCGAGTTTAATAAAACTTGACTTGACACGAGTTTTTTTATCGAGGTCAAAATGTTTTCGAACTTGATAATAAGTTCAAGTCGAGTCGAGCACCATTTTATTGAGTCGAGTTCGAGTTGTCTCGGCTCGAACTACATATATAGTTTAACATGAAATTAATTTTAAAACAATATAAAAAGAAGATATAGAGACCAGGTTTTTAGTAGATTTAGATAATGATTTTTAAAGTAGTAACAAGAGCCTAGTGTGATGTTGTGGTTGTAAATGTGAACTAAAATATCCTTTATTAACCTTGAGGTCATCAGTTCAATTCTCAACAAAAACATTTTTCTAACAATTTTTTTTCATATATGACTATTGAATAAATGGTACATTGGTAATTTTCTAAATTAGAATAAAACACCATGTTGCTCCATAACATATACAATACATAGATAGATATATTTCACCCATACTTATTGAAATCGATGGATTTTATAAATCGCTAAAAAATTGGTCAAAAATATTTGTACAATAAAATCGATTCATGATAAATTACCTATAAATTATCCGATTTTTTAAAAGTTACTTGATAAATCATAAATCGATACCTCAGTCGAATAGTTCCGATTTTTGAAATCTGTAACCATGATTGCATTAAATTTTTATTTTATTTTTAATTAAATATAGCATAAAAATGCATCTTATATTGATGCTTATAATTTGGTAAACTATTTTTTGGTTGATTTAATTATCCTTGATCTTCTTAATTAATGATCCTCCAAATACTAAAGAATATACACAAATCAAGTTCTTATATTCGAACCCCACCAACAACATTTATTTATATAATTATATATACATTATTCAAATTTCAGGTTTGAATCTCGGCAATAACAAAATATTATATTATTATTTATAAAAATACTAATAAGGTTAATGGTTTAAATCTCATCAATTTTATATTTATTTATTTTTTTGAAATAAAGGTACTTGCTTCTATTAAAAATCATCCATCATAAGAGTACATGAAATAAAATCTGGCATGGTAATGAACCACTCCATTAGACCTCTACTAGAATAAGCAGCTCGAGCAATCTCATGGGCTACCTTATTCACAGATCGTGGTATGAACTAAAACAACACGTTCTCATAATATTTAGCTAACTCATTACAATCCTCTACGATTGTATGAAACAAAGAACTCCCTGATTGTTTATCCATTGCATCGATTAATAACTTGGAGTCTGATTCATACACAGAGTTACTACTTCCCCGGTCCTTTATCCAGGATAAAGCTTCTCGCATACTTAAGGCTTCTACTTCCCTTGGCGATCTAGCACCTCTGACTATGTTACTCATGGCTCGTAGAAAATGACCAGATGCATCCCGAACCACACACCCAACAGCCACAAACTCCCTTTCTTGATTACAGGCTGCATCGTTATTCACTTTAACCCATCCATCCAAAGGTCTACTCCATGATTTAGCCTGCTCTATTTGCCTATTTTTCTGCTGTGTATCCCGTGCATTAGCTCGGTTCAAGGTAGACAGAAAATTGATAGCCATATGTTTTACCCCAAAAACTGACATGTTTATCTTTTCCCACACCCACTTATTTCTCCTCATCCATAGTCCCCAGCAAAGCAAACTAAACATTACACTCTTCTCCTTAGTAGTTGTCTGGAAAACTCGTTTGATAGTCTCCTCTCCCGTCTCCACATTCCCACCGAACACTAAATTTTGCATGCCTATACTCTCCCATACCTCTCGTGTAAAAGAACACTGGAACAATACATGTGCTACGTCTTCTATATGATTATGACACCACAGACATGCTGGTAAGATGTCAACATATTTACTACACAGAGCACCTGCTGTTGGTAATACACCTCTGGTTACTCGCCATAAGAAATTTGAAACTTTACCTGGCAATTTCAGTTTCCACAGTCTTGCCCACACTTCCCTTTCTTGACCAGATGATTTACCCCACAACAATCTGTAGTAGCCGCGTACTGTAAATTCACCCCTGTTACCTGGTAACCAAAACCAAGAGTCTGATTTTTTATGGGAATTGGTATTTGGTAAATAAGCTTTTTGTCTCTGTCATTACACATCTCATCCAAAATCTCTGCGTCCCAAGTATGGTCCTCTACCTTCATCAGGCTATCCACCGTCACTTCTGCAAGCTCCGGATACATAATACTTGTCATATATCCATTGTCCGTATTTGGTAACCAAGCCACCTGCCATACCTTTGTGTCCTTCCCATCTCCTATATGTCTCCTACAGCCTTGATTTACAACAACCTTTCCTTCGACTATACTACGCCAGGCATGATTTGGATTGTTCCCCAGAGAAGCATCCAAAAAATCTGTCTTTGGATAATACCGAGCCTTCATTAGTTGAGTTACCAGAGGATTGACATTTTTCAATAATCGCCAGGCTTGTTTTGCAAGCATTGCCACATTAAATTCACATAACTTCTTGAACCCCAATCTCCCCTCCTCTTTCACCTCACACAATCTATCCCAAGCCAACCATTTTATTCCACCTGTATCTCCAATATTACACCACCAAAAAGCATTCATCTTTCTTTCAATTCTATCAACGATCTCTCTTGGAATTAAAAATAAACTCATCCAGAAATTTGGAATAGTTTGCACCGCTGCTTTAAGAAGAGTGATCTTCCCTGCTTTTGAAATGACTTTGTTTCCCCAGTTCTGCAACTTTTAGTCGACTTTGTCCAATAAGAACTTAAATTTGGCCACCTTTCTTCTTTCCACCATCATGGGCATTCCCAAATAACTTCCCGGGTTATCAACTTCACGCACACCCAGCTGAGTACATACTTTCACTCGATTTTCTTCCTTCGTATTAGGAGAGAAAACAACAGTAGATTTATTATAATTGACGACTTGTCCCGAGATTTCTTCATATCTATTTAATATACGTTTCATTACCACGACCTCTGCTTCCACGGCTCTGAAGAAGAAATAACAGTTGTCGGCAAATAAGAGAAGCGATATTTTGGGTGCCTCTCTTGCAATCGTGCATCCATGTACTAAACCAACACTTTCATTTCGTCGAAGCATTGCACTTAGACCTTCAGCGCATAATATATAAATATATGGGGACATAGGATCCCCTGGCGCAGACCACGGGACAGAACAACATTACCAAACTCTTGGCCATTTTGAGTGAAACTATATGATACCGAAGTAACTATCTTTATTACTCGATCAATCCAAACTTGCTGGAACCCAAACTTATGCATCATGTTTATAATGAATCCCCATTCTAATCGATCATAAGCCTTCGAGATGTCTATTTTGAAACCAGCTACACCCTTATTACCTTGATTTTTCCTCCTCATATAATGGTTTACGTCGAATGCCATAAGTGCGTTATCATTTAACAACCAACCCTCAATAAATGCACTATGTTTATATGAAATAATAAAACCAAAACATGGCTTCAAGCTGTTAGACAACACCTTTGATAGTATTCTCATAAGAACATTACATAAAGATATTGGACGTAAGTCTGCCATTGTTTGAGGTGTTTTGATCTTCGGTATGAGACAAACTAGTGTCTTGTTCACCCTATTTGGTAACTCACCCGTGTACATGAACCTTCGGCAGAACTGAATCACATCACCCTTAACCACATCCCAAAATGATTGGTAAAATGTGGGATTAAACACATCTATCCCCGGAGCTTTCTCAGGATGCATAGAGAATACCGCTGATTTCACCTATTCCTCGGTAATAATTGGAAGCATGCCTAGTTTGTGTTGCTCAGTTAACTTCTTGACTTCTTCATGTTCTGACAATCGACCATCCAATGTTGCTGCTGTGAACAAATTTGAGAAATAACTCTCGATAACATTCTGGATTTCTTCATTTTTTTCACACCATACCCCATCACTATTCTGTATTTTCTTCACTGAATTCATTTTTTCCTCTGTGAAGCATATCTGTGGAAAAAACGTGTGTTTTGATCGCCATCCTTTAGCCAAAACTCTTTAGCACGCCATTTCCAATAGACTTCTTGCTTTTCTAACAGCTGCAGGAACTCCCATCTGACCTTCTTATACACCTTGATTCCATAAGCATCTCTTCTGGATCTCATATTACGTAACTTAGTTTTACATAACTTCATTTTCTCATTATACTCCTTGCTTATACCTCCCCCCCACTCTTGAAGTTTCAACCCATAATATTCAATCTTTTCCAAGATTTCTGTATTACCCGCTTCTTCCCACCCGTTGACAATAATTCGCCTACACACATCCTCTTTCAACCATAAATTTTCAAATTTAAATCTATGCTTCTTTGGCACATACACTTGTCTGTGTAGCTGAATATATATCGGTAAATGGTCAGATGTCGAGACATCCAACACTTTTAATCCCGTCTGAGGGAATAAGTCACACCACAACTGATTTGTAAATGCCCTGTCCATTCTCTCCTGCACCCAGTTTGCCTGACCTCTATACTTCTCCCAAGTATATTTTTCACCCGTGAAACCTATGTCCAGCAAACCACATTCATTTATCATTTCTGAAAAACCCGTTAACAAGCCAAATAGCTGTGCACACCCACCTCGCTTATCCTCTGCCATCATCATGTCGTTAAAATCACCCAAAACACACCATGACAACGTTGAATTTTCAGCTAGACCCCGTAAAAACTCCCAGGAAAATCTCCTTCGACTCCTTTTGGGACACCCGTAAAAACCAGTATATCGCCAACGCTCAACTTGGTCATTCTCCACCTCAAAATCAATATAATGAGTGTCACTATCCTTTACCTTACATCCCCCTTCCGTTTTCCATATCAATACTAAACCACCACTACGCCCTCGTGCCTCCACTGCCCAATACTCTGCAAAATGAAGAGTTTTACACAACTCCTTTATTTTATTTTTATTAGACAAGGTGTCTGATAGAAAAATAACATTAGGTTTTATTTCGTGTGAAATTTTCTTAATAAATTAAATTGCTCGTGGGTTACCCAGCCCACGACAATTCCACGCCAAGATACTCATTTGTCTAGGTGGGCCTGCATCACAGGTCCCACCTTTTGCTCATTTTTGGGCCCATTTCTTATCTCCATAGCTGACTATTTTACAGGCCCATTTTCTTTGATGTCCGTTTTCTTCTCGATTCGTTTCCTTTTTGGGTCCAAGATAATAATTTAATTTTCAAACTTATTCCCGCTTTGCGTCATCTCATCCATGTTTATCGCTTCACTCTCATTTGATTTGTTCCCCAAATCTCGCGACACATAACGAATACCCCCATCAACTCCCGAAATCTCTCCTATCAGCCCATCAACCTTCATGAAATGCGTTGTCACCGTTTCACCACTATGACTCTCCCCTGAACTATACGATGTGCCACTACTTGTTGTCCATGACTATTCTCCGGCAACTCCGTTCCTCAACCAACAAGCTCCAATATTTTGATTCCTCGTATTTCTCATAGGTGCTCTTAGCCATGTCCCGTAAGCCTTTTCAATGACTTTGTCTAGATTTGCATATGTTACCGCACAGTCTCGTTCTGCATGCCCTAATAATCCATAAACAAAACAAAAAGTGCTCAGTTTCTCATACTTAAATTCACCCAGCTCCAATCACCCCCTCTCTTAATCTTTATCCGTCTTTTCAATGGCTTGTTAATGTCCATTGTAACTCTAACTCGTACATACATTCTCAGTGCACCAGAATTGTTATTTGGATCAACCTTGCAAAATGACCCTATATAATTTCCAATGCTTTACAATACCCTTTCTAAGTTCATTCTAATGGGCAAGTCATACAGTTGAACCCATATATCTACTTTATTCAGACTTAATGAGTGTGGATCTTCATTTATATCCAATTTTTTGTAGACCAGTAAGTTTTGCTCAAATGTCCAAGGTCCCCCGTCTAAGACTTTCTTCAGATCCAGCACATGAAAAAATGTAAATGAATACCTCTGCTCGCCCAAATCATGTATTTCAATCCCTTCTTTAGGCCTCCATTAAGATGCTAGTACATTCTGCATGGCCTGAAAATTTATAGTCTTATCCGTGATGAATTTCCCTATCAATACATATGTGTTTACAGTCTGAATCCCCTCCGCTCCTATGACCACCCCCTGTTTCCTCCTCCTCCAACATCATCTTAGAATACATCTCTTCCGGATTACCCATAGGCGTCGCCATTAAATCTACGTATCAAAATACCAAATAATACTCTAAAATTTCGGCAATACTAAGCAAAAAGAATGAGTGAATGATAAAATTAATTACTTGTCATATTGACAAGACAGAAAAACTTACAAAGATGCAAGACTACGTTGCGTGATTTGATTTAGGCAAGTTATATGTTCACATGAAGGAACTTAAAGTAAAGAAGTAAATTCATCAATTTCATATTATTTAATTTTAACTAAAGTGAAATTTTATTACAATTATATAAAATATTAAATTTATAAAATACATGGGATTATTAAGCTGGTAAATTATAAATTAAGTTTTGAGTTTGAGACTACTATGTACGTACTCTCCCAACTTAGGTGAATATAAAGTTTTTTTAATGTGAATACATAAGGGATACATATGTAATTACACAAATTAATCAAAAATCACTAATTTTATTAATAAAATACAATATATACTCATATAACTCTCTTAAGTACATACTTGGGGATCATTTTTCTCTTAAGTATTTTGACCTTTTTGTAACTTATAAATATTTTAATACATAGAATTATATTGGTGTTTTAGTCATAACACGTATCCATTAGGCGAAAAGATAGATCATTCCTATTTTAATTATTACAAAATCATATAATCATTGTAATGTTATTTAAAAATAATAAATGCTTAATATTTTGGTTATTGCAATAATGTTAGTATTATTCTTATTATTCAACTCAAATACTTCAATGACTATTTGATGTAGTACATTTTGTTTTCATTAACATGTAACATCTCAATTTTTCTTTGTGCCGCTTTTTCTTGATTGAGAATTTGAGGTGCCGCTTTTTCTTGATTGAGAATTTTGTGTTATATTAGGATGGTTCAACATTTCCACTAATATATTAGATATGCAAAAAAACATGGCAACTTTCTTATAGGCATGTAATGAGGTAAACAAATCGGTTTGCCGGTTTTGTTTCTTATACCGGATTTTCTCATAATTACAGAGTCTCCATTCTTGAGAGTTCCCCAACTGATTTAGACCCGTCACTGTTTAATTTTTTGATAAGCATGTTTAAACTATTTGTACTAGATTGTTGAGCTTTTTCCCTCAGGATATTATTTTCCATTGAACTGAAAAAATTATAAGTACGTGGGAAGTAAAATGTAAGGACTAATGACGTGATTTCGGTTTTTGAAGCAGAGGTAGTAATAATTTTTGAATCTCTTTTTTGATTTTTATGTTGTCAATTTTTATTTTTGATATTGTAAATGATTCACTCTATCTGGTGCAAGTCTAAACAAGGATATTGCAACCAACTTGAAGTAGGCAATATTCTTGATTATTGCGTTAAATGCTTCTCTTTTAGAGTGATAGTTTAGTACAATTTTGTTTAAAAGCAAGCAAATGGTTGTGATGAATCGAGTTCCCTACGAGTTTATTGACTATAGTGTATTGATGTCTCATCCCCGTAAAATAGTGGAGATCTTTTTATCTGATTTATTCCCATATTAACGAAAGTTCCTCAATTTTTCAGAAATAATATTTTTTAAATTGATTATAGTAGCTTATAACCCGTGCCATGCAAAGGCTACCTACTATATTTGAATTTTATATATTAATTTATTATTTTTCAATGCTAAATAATTTTATGTATTCTTATAAATTTATATTCTATTATCATTTATACATATTATATACAAGTATAATCAAAATAGGGTGTCTTTGTAAGTTGTTTAATTACATCATAAAATAATTCGTACAAAATTAATTTTATAAAATTAAAATAAGAAAGGTGTAAGTGATTTCTAGATAAAAATTCAAACTTCATATTAAAGACGAAGAAATAAAAATTATTATGTATAGTAATTTAAGGTTTTAGTTAAAATCATCTAATTTAAACACATGACCTATTTACTTTGCGGGTACATGTATTTCAAAATCTATTAACTTATTTAATGAACTTATTTATATAAAATCTAATTTAATGGTTTTGACTATTTTTAGAATTTGTTACCTATTTTCACATGTCTAATAATGTACATAGCTATTTTATTTAAGAATTTATTTACACACACATGTGTGTGCGCGTGCGCGCGTGTGTGTACTTATTAGGCAGATTTACCTTTTTTAAAAAAATAAAAAAAAAATTAATGAAATAACAATTATTAAAAAAATCATGAATCGCACTAGTCATGGGTTAGTATTAATTAATGCCACTATTATGATAGTTTAAATAATCTATAATTTAACGGAGTACTAATACAATTTTGTACCCTATATAATTTGTCTCATTAATTATTTTTTTCTAATGAATGATAACTTTGTAATTTAGCTTTAAAAGGTTGTTTATTGGATGTGAAATTGTTGAATCTTGGTAGCGTGTTTGTTTCAAATAGCTAGAGTTGTATTGTGTTTCAAATAAATAATTGCACTGAAAATTATGTTACTTGTGTTTTCAATCATACACATGGTATGTATGTGTGTGCCGCGTGAATAAAATAATATTTGGTATTATTATTATGATTTATTAACAATTTTTTATCAAAATTTTAGTTTTACATATCTTAATTCGGATTATAATATATTATTTCACATTATAGTATGAATAAATTATATATAATATATAGATGGACTATATTTCAAAGTAGTGTTAAATAATAATAATAATAATAAACTACTACATATGAAAATAATAATAATAAACTACTACATATGAAAATCAGATCACGCGCCCACCTAATCTTATATTTTCACTCATACACGTGATACGTGTGTGAGCGTGTCGCGTATAATAGAAATATTGGGTATTTTAATTATTTTAACTTATTAAAAATATTTAAACACAGTATTTTTTTGTATTTATTTATTCAAATTATATTATATTACTTTATGATTTAAAATAAAACAAGCAAGTTAGATTAGACTCTAAAGTAGCGCATACCTTTAGTGAATTGCTAACAACATTCCCATATATATTGAATCGATGAAGAACATCAGGGACACATCAACCCAATTATAGAGAAGGAAATTTGACAGATAGGCCATCATGTACCAATATACATTTCAAATCAAAATTACATCATGTACTAATAAATATTTCACACAAGAACTGTTATGTATGGATGAAACTATATAAGCTGGAAAAAAACTCTACTTTTATGAATTGGGTACATAAAGAAATTTTTTGTCCACAATTTTGTTATCTATGTGACTCTTTGCAAACATGGACCAAAAACACAAGTAAGTCATTTATAAACATTGTGCACAATCTTGTAAACTATTAAGTATCTACACTACTCATTTCGCAAAACAAAAATATTTCAATTATGGATAGTTTTCATCTATAACTAGGTAATTCTATAGCTAAAATACAACATATTCATCACCAAATAATGAATATGGCACACACCACACAATCTCGAAAATTTAAAATTTATACTAGAACATGACCCGTGCCTCGCACGGGTTTTCATGCTAGTAGATAAATAGACTTTAGAATACGTGTTAGTCCATTTTAGTGTAATTTTTGTAAGCTGTGCATGTTTTTCTATAAAACATGTCACGGGTTCTCTGTTTAGGGGTAACAAACAGATCTAGAAATCTTATATTCTCTCAAGAGAAGTAGCTGAGTTTTTATTTTTCAAGAACATGGATTTATAACACAACAAATTTGATTTAAATATAAATCAAGCGAGTTTTGATAAATTGCTTATGTCTTTTACATTCAGTTATTTATCACTACAAATTCATATCTAGCTGTTGAAGTTCCAAAGCCTAAAATACAATCTGATTTTTAAGACTGTAAAATCAAGAAAATCAAGAAAACACATTCACCCCCTATGTGTTGCACTTCATACCTAACAAGTGGTATCATAGAAAAATCTGAAAGTAAACAGATTAGATCTTGGAAGTATGTGTGCACAAAAGATTTGCAGTATCAAGATTCTTATCTTTGATAAGGTAAACTACACTCTGTGGAAAAAGAAGATGATGTCGTTCATCAGGATGGCTAACTCACTATATCTTGAAATTCTCAAGCATGGACCCTTCATTCCTATGATGAGGATACCTAAAGCAACTGATGGTGATATGGTCATTCCTGGTCACCTTTCTCCTAAGAATCCATCTACATATACAGAACAGGAAAAGGAGAAAGTTTGACTTGATTGTAGCTTGCAACTCATTCTTATTGAATTTGTTGATAATGTCATGTACAACAACCTTATCAACTGTGAGTCGTCCAAGCAGAACTGGGAAAACGTAGAGATTTTATGTGAAGGTAATGAGGAAGTGGGTCAAACCAAAGAAGGATTCCGGTCTCACACTATGAGGGTTTTATGGCTAAACCTAAAGAAGGTATTACTGAGATTTTTGAAAGGTTCAACAAATTGATAAATGGCTTGCAGCTGCATGACAAATACTATGAAGCTAAGGAGGTCAAACTAAAATTCTTTCTCACTTTTCCTGACCATTTAGAACAAAAAAATTCTGTAATAAGGGAAGGGAGAGATCTAGGGAGAATAATTTTGGAGGTTTTATATGGCATTCTTAAAATTTTAGGAGTTGGAGATGATGCAGAGAAAATAATTAAATCTGAGTCAAGAATATGTTGTAGATGTGTCAAGTGCCTTGATAGCTACAAGAAAATAACTAAAGATGAAACTGAATCTCAGACTCAAGTTATGCAACTTGTTGAGTAGAAGAATAAGGAACCTCAAAAGCAAGTCATTCTGGAGTTGGAAGAGAATGAGTATTACACTCTAGATGAGTTGGATGAAATGGACCAGTCTATGGCCTATCCGGCAAGGAAGTTTTCAAATATAAGAGTCAAGAATCCTAGGTATTTCAAGGGTAAAGGTCAAACATCCTACAACAACTGGAAAGGAAAAACTCAAACAAATGCAACTGGAAAAGGTGGCTATAAATCAGGACTTGTGGCAAGATCTAAGATTAGATGTTATAACTGTGATGAACTTGGTCACTTTGCCACAAAATATAGATAACCAACAAAGGTGAAGAAATATAAGGCATATTTGGAATTTGAAGCTATGTATGAAGCACTTTCGAAGAAACAACAAGGAAAAGCTTATATTACTGCAGGAAAGAGTTTGGATGACATAGATGATGAAAATGATTATGAAGAATAAAGAAATTATGCTCTCATGGCCTTGAAGGAAGGAGAATAATTTGCATCAAAATATGAGGTACCTATCCTAACCACCATTAATTTGAATATTTCATAATATAAGGAAAGTGTTGAAAAGATGAGTGTAGAAATGTTTCACATTCACACAAGCATGGTGGCTGCTACTAAGGAAATGAGTAGGCTATCAAAAGTAAATGAAAAACTTGAGATTGAGAAACAAGAACTAGAAATACAGCTTGTAATCCTAGAGTCAGTCATGCAATAGAATGAATATCTTAAAAATAAGCTGAAATGTGCAGATGAAGTAGAAGCTGTATTGAGAGATAAAATTGAAAAAATTAGATTCAAAAATCATTTAAAAATGCTTCTCAATAGGTTGGTCAATACCATGAAAAGAACAAGCCTCGTGCTAATATAGCTATTGGATTGGACTACGAGACTGGTTCATCTCAAAATAAAAGCCAAATTGACAAGGGAAATGAAAGGTTGAAAAAAGAAGTTTATGTTGTGCTTAAAAAGGTGAATGAATTTTTGTTTAAAGTTTGTAAGGTGAACTTCAGTGAAGAGGAGCTTATCATCAAGAAAGAAATTGTAGATGAAGATGAAGAAAAGAAAAATGTCAAATCAACTCTCAACACTAAAAGTGAGAAAAAGCCTAAAGCTAGTCCAGTCATCAAAACACCAGAAACTGAAATAAAAAAATGAAAGCACATGAAAGAAAAAGTAGAACAGAAATGGAAAGATAGGTGTCAAAAAAAGCAACAACTATGCATATGTTGCAGATGCTCCCAGAAAAAAGTGTCAAAGATGCGGCTCAACAAATCACCTAACTCATATTTTTAAAAAGATTGTTTGTGAGCCAAAATATGAAGCATGCAAGTATAATGAAGCTCAAGCTGATGACCCCTACTCTTTCTGTGATAAGTATGATTGCATTCCATGCAACATGAAAATTATGACTAGCTGTCATAAGTTAAGAAAAGATCTAAAAGAAGTTAATTTTAGATCTGTGATCAAAGAAGAAAAATGTTAGTCAAACTAAGAAAGCTTTCTCTCTCTTGATTGTTCAAGTTTTACTCCTGCTAACTCTGTCAAGAAAAAGAATATGCCCAACATTGATTGGGTAGCTAAAAACACTTAAACCTCCTTGTGTGCATGACAAGAAGAATAAAGTCATGTGGATCATTGACAGTGGATGATCCAGGCACATGACAGGTGATAAAGCCCTGCTATCACAGTTTATGGAGATGGCTGGCCCTATGGTGACCTTTGGAAATAACAACAAAGGATTTATGATGGGATATGGAAGTTTAATTTATGGGAATGTTGTCATTCAAGATGTAGCACTGGTTGCAGATCTTGAAGTAAATCTTCTACGTGTCTGTAAATTTACTGATAAGGGTTTCAAGGTTATTTTTGACAAAAAAGATTGCTCAATCACAAGCAAGAAGACTGGTGAATTTGCTCTAAAACGAGTAAGAAAAGGAAGCCTGTTTGTTGTAGATATAAATTCGGTAAACAAGGATAAGATATGTTGCTTTTACACCAAGGAATCAAGTGAACAAAGCAAACTCTAGCACAAGAAGCTCTCTCACTTAAACTACAAAGAAACCAATACTCATGTGAAAGGAGAATTGGTGAGAGACATGTCAGCCTTAGAATTTGTTTAAAATGAAGTTTGTTAAGCTTGTTAGAAAGGCGAAATAAGAGATCAAGTCATAAAAGGAAAGTTGTGAATTCCATTAATGTTCCACTACAACTTATCCATATGGATTTGTTTGCTCCTATAAATGTCATGTCCATTTCTAAGAGAAGATATACACTGGTAATGGTGGATGACTACTCAAGATACGCTTGGGTGGAATTTATGCATTCAAAAGATGAAATTGTTAGTGTGTGTGCCCTAGAGATAACACTGTTATGTTTATATTATGAAATATTTGGATTATTAATTATTATTCTATGAATTATTCTTTAGTAATTTATTACATCTTTATTTTCTGTGATAAAATGTTAGATTAATAAATGCCCTTAGAATATGATATGTAAATCTATATCTCTAAGTACGTGACTTAGAAATGAGATTATGAGAATAGTATTGATATTCCTAAATGTCCCTAGTCAAGTATTATTGTTAAAGGACGATAATAAATATATTGAGATTAGTGTGTTTGTTGACTGATGATCACATCTCATTGATCATAGGTATTGTGATACTAAAGTCAAAATACAGGCACATGTATTAGATACATGGTGCTGGATTGACCCGTTGTGAGATACTACATGTTTAAAGTGTCATAAGTTAATCTCATAGTGATAATGATGTATTGGTCCTTAGACCTGAAATCATTATATTTCTATACGATAATTAATATACTTTGATACTATTGAAAGTTATCCTTAACCGGGTAATAATAAAAGTAGACATTGGGTATATTATGAATCGTATGAGAAATATGAATGATCAAGATGGGATTTAACTCTCATATATTAAAGGAGTGATATTATTGGCCTATTAATTGAGTAAGACTATAAAATGCATGGCCGTGCTCAAAACTGATTTGTTTAATAGTTTACTCATTGATCAAGGAAGGAAGGATTAAACGTTAACAGAGGATGACAAAATACATGCCTCGAGTTTGATCTATAATATAAGGCTAACGGGATTATATTATATTGTACATTATTCACGAAAGGTTTAATTGAACCAATTATTATTATTACTTGGGGAGCAATGATGTATTACTAGATGCACTCATTGTTTATAATTTTATTATTAGATAATAAAATTATTGCCAACATAATACTAACCTAAAGGGTCACACACAAAGAACGTTTAAAACAGAGTGTTATTTAAATTATGAATTTAAATATTTTTATTATTAATTCAAATTTAATTATTAAATTAATTTAGTGAGACTTGATTAATTGTAAATATATTAGAATTCAAATTTAATAATAATATAAACCCAAAATCAGAATGGATCATATTAGAAGACCATTAAGATTAGGGTTAGGTCCTAATCCTCTCTCCCCTATATATATACATGAAGATGTATATTTTTAGGGTTAGAAGTTGCATCACGTTTTTGAAAAAAAACCCTAGCAACTCTACATCTTAGAGAGGCTAGATAGAGAGAGAAAAAAGGCAACCAAATCAGTTAGTACCGGCTCCGGTGATCGTTGTACGATCAGACGTTCGTGTGGATACCTTGGAGAGCATATCTCTGAAAGGAGGGCTGTTGTGGTTCATCAAGAATCGGAACGTCCATTACAATCAGAAGGAAAGCTATATTAAGGTAAACATGTATTCTCCATAATTATCTAGTCATTATACATAGATCTTGCGATAGGAATTCGAAATTTTTATTTTTCCGTTGCGTTTTATTGCTCGAATCCCTAACAGAAACTTCATACATTATCATTAAACACATAAAAAAGATTGAAAAGTAAGTTGAAGATCAATATTCTGTGAAAAGATTGAGGAGTGACAATGGTACTGAATTCAGAAATTCCATACTAAAGAAAAATGCATCATTAAAAAGTTCTCTGCTCCAAGAAAACTTCAACAAAATGGCGTGGTTAAAAGAAAGAACATAAATCTAGTTGAAACTAAAAGGACAATGCTACTGGATGCCAAGTTGCCAACCAGTTTTTGGGAAAAAGCTGTTAACATAACATGATATACTCAAAATAGATATTTGGTGAACAAAAACTTTGGAAAATCACCCTATTCAATCATGTCTAAAAGGAAGCTTACAGTTAAGCATCTTCATGTGTTTGGAAGCAAGTGCTTTGTGTTAAAAGACAACCCTGAATATGTTGGAAAATTTGACTCCAAAGTATTTTAAGCTATTTTTCTTGGATATTCATCGGAAAGGACTGCTTATAAAGTCTATGTGCTAGAGCAAAAGAAGATAATAGAAAGCACAGATGTGACATTTGATGATGACAAGTATCTTGGTTTAGAATGCCTTGATGAGAATGAAGCTTAAGCTTTGAAATTTGATAACCTCAATTTTGATAGTGATTCTGTAGATGAAATTGAAAATAATGCAGACAACAGAGAAGAAGAGGAAGCTAGTGAACCAATGAATTCTTCAAATGAGAACTCATCTCAAGAAAGAATCTTACCTGAATTTGATAGCACAAACTCAGGAGAAAAGAGATGATGGTTCTGCAAGTCATGCCAACAATGAGAAAAATGAGGACACCTCTAGTCATCAAAATTATCACACCAGAAAATGGGATAGGAGTCACATGAGAGACACTATCAATGGTGACCCCAATGCTAGAGTGAGGACTATTAGTGCCACTGCAAATGAATGTCTACATGCATGCTTTGAGTCTCAAATTGAGCCCAAAAAAACTGAAGAAGCTCTACTTGATCCTGACTGGATAACTGCTGTGCAAGAAAAGCTAAATCAATTTGAAAGAAACAAGGTTTGGGAATTGGTTCATGCACCAAGAAACAGAAGCATCATTGGAACTAAGTGGGTGTACAGGAACAAAATGGATGAAAATGGTATTGTCACTGGAAACAAAGCAAGACTGGTTGCCAAGGGCTACTCACAAGAAGAAGGAATTTATTTTGATGAAACTTTTCCTTTAGTTGTTAGACTTGAAACAATAAGAATTTTTCTTGCATTTGCTACACACTCAAATTTCAAGGTGTATCAGATGGATGTGAAAAGTGCATTCCTTAATGGTGACCTAAAAGAAGAAGTCTATATACAACAACCTCCTGGCTTTGAAGATTCAAAATTTCCAGATTTTGTTTACAGACTATTAAAGGCTCTCTATGGAATAAAGCAAGTACGAAGAGCATGGTATGATAACTTGTCAGAAGTTTTAATCAAGAATGGATTCATTAGAGGCACAATTGACAAAACTCTATTCTACAAGCAACATGGTGATGACATTATTCTAATTCAAATCTATATGGATGATATCATCTTTGGGTCTACTATTGAGAAGCTGTGTCAAAGATTCTCCAAACTCATGCAAAGTGAATATGAGATGAGCATGATGGGAGAATTAAGTTACTTTCTTGGCCTTCAAGTGAGTCAAAGAAGTGTTGGAATTTTCATTAGTCAGATTAAATATGTCAAAGATCTTCTAAAGAAATTTGGAATGGTGGATTGTTCACCTGCATCTACTCCTATGTCTACAGTTACCAAATTGGATGAAGATAAAAAAGGAAAAAGTGTAGACATTTCAAGCTATATGGGTATGATTGGATCTCTACTTCATCTGACTACAAGTAGACCAGACATCATGATTGCTACATGTTTGTGTGCAAGATTTCAAAAAAATCTTAAAGAATCACATCTAATGGCTGTCAAGAGGATTTTCAGATATTTGAAGGGAATACCAAACTCGGGATTGTGGTATTTTAAGGGAACTAGTTTTGAAGCTGTTGGATACACATATGCAGATTTTACTGGATGCAGGGTAGACATAAAGAGTACTAGTGGAAGCGGTCAATTCCTTGGTCAAAGACTTGTATCATGGTACAGTAAGAACAATAATCTGTGTCAACTTTCCCAGCTAAGGCTGAATACATAGCTGCTGGAAGTTGTTGTGCTCGAGTGCTTTGGATTAGAAATCAATTAATGGATTATAACCTAGTGTTATAAAAGATTCTCATCATGCGTGACAATACTAGTACAATATTTATTATTTCTAATCATGTTAACTATTCTAGAACTAAGCAAATTGATGTGAGGTACCATTTTATTAGATAACATGATGCAAATGGTACCATTGAGCTTGTTTTTATTCCAACAGAAAAACAATTAGCTGACATTTTTACTAAACCTTTGGACGAAGCAATTTTCACAAGGCTTGTAAGTGAAACTGGTTTTAGCAGATTAATTCTTCATGAATCAAAACTATTTTTGATTTAGTTAGGAATTAACTGGAATATGATTTATAAATATTTCAGCATTCTCTATATCTTTATTTCTCAAAAATAAATCGAAATTAGAATTTTTCTAATTCTAAGAAAAACTGTCCATATATTGGCTCACATTTTGACATGTGAAATTAATATAGGACAGAGTCTAGTAAGAAAAAAAGTATGTAAAGAATTGAGTTATCGATAAGTATAAATGACTTGTCAATAAGTCTCTAAGTGACTTCTCAATAGAGTTCTCAATAAATATTTTTCATGACTTCTCGATAGACTTCTCGATAAGTCTTTTCATGACTTCTCGACAAGCAATGTCGAGATCTCGATATACTTATCAATATGGAGTTCTCTATAATTCAAATTTTAAACTTCTCGATAACTCAGAACTGGAATGATTTAATTCAATAAATTATTTCATTAAAATACTTTGATATAAAATTAATTCTAATTTTATGTTGATTTATCAATATAAATTAGAATAATTTAGTCCAAAAGGATAAACTTGGTATTTGTACAACATATTGATATATCACTATCTAGTTCTCGATAAGAGTCAAGCAAATGACATCTCGACATGGGTTCTTTATATGTCACGTGACTTTTCTACATGATTTTTAACCGTTCATTATTCTCTTATCGATAAGTCATACCTCTACACTATAAATACCCAAACATCTCGACATAACCCCTCTTTACTCTTTCGAGATCTCAATTAACCTAATTACTGCGATTTTTCACCATTCTCAAATCTTTCAAGCTTTCTCTCTCACAAACACTTACCCACTCAAATTCAAAACAATATCAAATGGCATCAAACACTAACAATGTAATAGCAGCAATCCCCAAGGATTGAACCAACTGTCTAGCTTTTGTTGACCCAACACAGGCACCTGATAATTTCAAGTGTTTATGAAATTTGTGGATGATTCTTACCTTGCAAGAGCCCTAACAGCCAACCTTGTGCTATAATTGGATGCTCTCAACGAATTCTGGAACACTACGGTTCTTCACACCAATTTAGATAATAATCAAACCGTTTCCATGGTGGTGAACTGCACAATTAAGGGTGTAGCTGTTGAGTTTAATGCAATTGACATCAACAAGGCACTGGGCATCTCTACAGAAAAAATGGGTGCATCTCCTAGCTCAGAGAAACTTTCTGAGTTCATAAGCTTTATCAATTACAGTGATAAAGTTGATTTCTTCAGGCTCAATAAGAATTATCCGAGGAAAGAATGGAGTTTTGTATTTAACACTATCATCAGGGCATTTACATGCAGGAAGACACGCTATGAAAATATTTTAAGTATGGTACAGAAGCTGGTGTACTCAATGGCCTATGACAAACACCTTGATGTTGGAAGTGTGATTCTTGGAGAGGTGAGCACAAGGCTAACCATGCCTTTGGAAAATAAAGGCAAAGAAATATTCTATTTTATATTTATTATGTCTACTTTAAATCATAAAGTAAATGACATACATTTACTTGAAGGAATAGATGTCAGTAAAATAGACATTTGTAAGTCAGTGTCCAAGATTCCATTTGGATCACTAAACACAAAGAACCAGGTAAAGGTAAGTCTAAATATCACTGACTCCATGTTGGAGAAGTTTAGAAATTACCCTTACCCCAAGCCTAACATGGGGAGTAATGCAATATCTTGTACAACTATGGCTTCTGGTTACGTAGCAGCACAAATACAGGAACACCCATAAGAGCCTACCATAGCTGAGACCACTTCTTCAATACCTCTAGATGCTACAAAACCAACTTCTTCATCCTCTCAAAAGGGCGGAGTTAGTAAAAAGAAGAGAAAGAAGACAAACATAGTAGTAATTAGTGAGAGTGGAGAGGAACCAAGTGATGATACGTCACCCTTGGTCAAGAAACCAAAAAAAAGAAAAAGCTAGAGCTTACCACTTACTTGACCACCTCTGCATCTTCTAAAAAAGATGTAGTTGCAAATATAAAACAGAATTAGACTCTAGTGGAACCTTCTCAACACAGTGTCACTATTGAACAAAGCATTCTCCTAAATACACCTTGTAATGAGTCTACACCCTCTCTTGAGCACTCTCAAGAAGGTGAAAGAAGAATTTTGGAAGGCACACACATGAGTGAGATCATATCATTTGAAACTTCCTCTTTTACTTAGGGAGAGTTCTTGTGCAAGACATGCATGTATATAACAAGACTAAGTCATATTGACAACCCTAAGATTTAGTTGTATGATAATCTATATTTGTATTATGTAATAGTATTCCTTGAGTCTGTAAAAAACTTTAGTAGATTAGACTGGGGATTTTTCTGTGAACAACCTTCAAGCTAAGGAATAAACTATGAAAGAAGATCATATCCTGATCATGCCTTAGAGAAAAGTGTAGCAGTTTGGATTTGAATAATACTGTTCCAGGAAAAATGTTCTAAGTCAGATATCGACAAGTCACAGATCAAGGGATATCGAGAAGTCTATCGAGAAGTCCAAAATGACTTATCGAGAAGTCCCGTGAGATATCGATAAGTAAATCCACATGTAGAGATCTGAGATATCGACAAGTCAAATTTCTAATGTAGAGAACTGGAGATATCGACAAGCCATTTCTTCATCTAGAGTTCTAGAGATATCGACAAGGCAAATCCTCATGTAGAGAACTCAAGATATCGACAAGTTAAAAGCTTATATCGAGAACTAGAGATTCAATAAGCTATTCTACATTCCAAGAACTAGAAAACTCTACAAGTCATTTATATATGTCAAGAACTCGAGATATCGATAAGCCATTTCATTTATCGATATATCACTTCTTGATAGAACAAAAGGAGACCTCGACAACCTATCTCATAATTCAGAATGTAGACAAGTTCAAGATTCAAGATTATCAGTCAACAAACAATTCATTCACTGAATTGGAAAGACTACAAAAACAGCTTGAAGAATACAAGATCAAGGGCCAAGATTTACTGGATAAAGGATGGTCACAGACCTACAAGATTCTGTAGAGATTTGCTAACAACAGAAAAGGAAATATACAAGGGTTATTTAAAAAATGGTTTAGTACATTTTAGTGCAAGTTTTGTAGACCCGTGCTACTAGTCTATAAAGCATGCACGAGTCCTTAGTTCAGATGTAACAAAAACAGTTCTAGAAAAATCTTATATTTTCTCTCAAGATAGCAGCCGAGTTCTTATTTCTAAGAACACAGATTTGTATCAAGACAAACTTGATTAATACAATGATGTGAGTTTTTGGATATTGTATTTTGTGTGTTCACTATTAAACATTATATCTACAATTCTTAGAGAGAATGGTCATTTATCTTTGACTCCATCATTAGAGCCTTCACATGCAGGAAGACTGGATATGATAATATCTTCAATATTGTGTAGAAGTTGGTGCATTCTATAGCATACAACATGCACCTCAATGTTGGCATGTTGATTCTGGAAGAGCTTAGCACAAGGCTGACCATGCCTTTGGTTAGTAGAGATAAGGAAATTTTCTTTCCTAGGTTTATAATGTCCACTTTAACTCATAAAGTAGCTGACATTTATGTGACTAATGGTATAGATAGAAACCAAATAGGCATTTGTAAACAGGTGTTCAAAGTTTTATTTGTTTCACTAAATACAAAAATCAGGTAAAGGTAGCTCTAAATATCACTAACTTTATGTTGGAGAGATTTAGAACCTACCCTTACCGAATGCCTGACATGAGATCAAGTGCTATAACTAGTACAACTATGGCCTCTACACCTTTAGAAGTACACAAATAGGATAGCACAAAGGGGCCTTCCACAGTTGAGACCATTTCTTCAAAACCATTAGAAGCTAGGAAACCAACCACTTCATCCTCTCAACAGGGCTGAGTCAGTAAAAAGAAGAGAAAACAAACACCCATGGTAGTTGTTACTCAGAGTGGTGAGGACCAAACAAACACAGAGAAACCTGGTTAGAAAGCCAAAAAAGAAAAGGAATCTTGAGTTGACCACTCAAATAGCCACCTCAGCATCTTCTAAAAAAGATGCAGTTCTAACAAAGGGGCATCAACAGACTCCCGGGGCACCTCCTCAACAAGGTGTCACTATTGAACAAAACATTCTCCCCAATACATTCTGTATAGAGTCTGCACCGCCTCTTGAGCACTCGCAAGAGGTTGAAAGAAGTCATTTGGTTGTCACACACAATGTGAGCACATCAGTTAAAACTTCCTCATCCATTCAAGAGGAGTCGCCAAAAGTCAATTATGAAATCTCTAATCTTATTTCCTAAATTTCTTCTTCATATAATGAAGGCTTGAATCCACCTATCAAGCATTTCCAACATCAAGTGACACAGTTCAAAAAACTATGGTCATCACTCAGAAACAATCATTAAATGGTGTAAGGCTACATACTGAGGTAGACCTTGATGACACCATAAAAAACATATGGGTTTCATCAGTTCTTATTGAAGAACCAGTGCATGTTACTATTTGATAAGTGGCATTTTATACCACTTAGAACGTCTTAAAATGGATTAAATTGGTGTCTTGAAATCAAGTATTTTGTGTATTTGATGCGTTTTTCTAGTGTTTGTGCATTTCAGGGTATAAGTTGCATTTCGGAGGAGTAATCATCAAGAATAAGCCTTGGCATGTGTTAAGCATTGCGAGAGAAAAGAAAGGGGCAGATTGTAGCGAAGAAACGGAGCAAACTCAAGAATTTTCCAGTAGGGTCCTGAGCGTCCGCTCAGCTATGCTGAGCGGCCGCGTAGAAGGCTGAGCGCCCGCTCAGCTATGCTGAGCGGCCGTGCAGGGTCGGGAAAAATAATAATCTGTTTTAGACTTCTACCTCTGTTTGGCTTCCAACTTCTATGTAATCTGAGTTTTATGGGACTATTATATAAGTAGATTTTGAGACGTTTTCACAAGGTTGGATCGTTGTATTAAGCAAGGAGCGAAGGAGATAAGG
The DNA here is from genome assembly GCF_009905375.1 of Apium graveolens. Taxonomy (NCBI): domain Eukaryota; kingdom Viridiplantae; phylum Streptophyta; class Magnoliopsida; order Apiales; family Apiaceae; genus Apium; species Apium graveolens. The sequence goes on from NC_133655.1 coordinate 74,934,974, forward strand.
AAGAAGACCGTTTTAGCATACCGCAATGAAGAGGAAGCATATTTTCTTGTGATTCTTATTTCGTTGTAACGTTGGATGCTAGTTTTCTTGCTTTTGAACCTAATTACTCTTGTGACGTACTCTGGTTTAATATAATTAATTTAGTTATTATTTTCTTGTGTTTATTTATCATGTTTTCATATGAACCCATGATGACGATAAGTGCTATCATGGGCTAATCGTGATCATGGGGTCGTAACGGATTTGCTATAGAATTCTTTAGTTAATTGTTTAATACCTTAGTATGTGATGATTATATGATATCTAGTATTGGTTGTGCGTATTCGTCTTATGTGCGCCGCGAACATATAAGATAGGGTGTTAATCTCTTGTGAAGCGACGGTGGATCTTGAGATTTAGAACTTGCCATGCTAGCATAGGTTCATGTATGATGTGCATGATTAGTGGGTAACTCTAACCGTTTTATTCGCCCTGTGTAATCAAAAGGGAATAACTTGTGCTTAAATCATTATGTTGTCAATTTCTGTAGACATATGGGGACTCAACATAATTGATGCCTATTCAACTTCTATCTTAATTATGGATGTTTGGTAGAATGGTATTAGTACAATGAGAGTTGGCTTTTATCAGTTTCGTGTTATTCGATTAATATCATCACTGTTGCATGCTAAGGGTAATAACAATAACTATTGAAGGAAGTAGTAATGAAGTTGTGATCTCATGAGTGTTTTAATGTTGTTAATTCGAAGTGTTAATTAGGTGATTAATTAAGTAGTTAATATTTAGTCAATAATTCTAAGTGTTAGTGTCTTAACATTGAGAAGTAATCATACACTGGTGAGTGAGTTTAATTGAACAATAATTAGTCTGAGTCTCTGTGGGAACGAACTAGAAAGTATTCTATATTACTTGAGAACGCGTATACTTGCGTGTATTATTAGCGCGTGTTTTCATCCTAACAAGTTTTTGGCACCGCTGCCGGGGACTCGGCGAATTTGTTTAGTTTATGTACTTACCATCATTGGTCGTTAGGACTCAGTGATTAAGACGTATTAGTTACTTATTGTTTCTGGTTGTGTTTCAGGTACTTTAGTGAGCGTTTATGCAAAATCGTTCTCGTACTCGCAAGAGAACTTTAGATACAGCTGAGGAGACAGACGAAGTTCTTGATATTCTGGAGAAGATAGATTTTGAAGATTCGGATTCAGGAAGTGAGCAGAAAGAACCAGTAATCATGGGTGATCGTACTGCTCAGGACGATCCAGCTCTTATGGACTTTTCTCGGCCTTAAATTGATGACATTCAGTCAAGCATTCTTCATCCGGCTATTCAAGCTAACACCTTTGAAATCAAGCCGGGCACTATTCAGATGGTGCATAATTCTGTTTCTTTTGGAGGTGCTGCCACTGAAGACCCCAACATGCACATAAGGAATTTTGTCGAGATCTGTAGTACTTTCAAGTATAATGGCGTGACTGATGAGGCTATAAAACTGAGGCTTTTCCCATTCTCACTGACGGACAAAGCTAAGGACTGGTTACATTCTGAACCAGCTGGGTCCATCACTACTTGGCAAAATCTTGCGCAAAAGTTTCTGGTGAAGTTTTATCCGATGGCAAAGACTGCTGCTATGAGGAGTGCCCTTACTCAGTTTGCGCATCAACCTACAGAATCTATGTGCGAAGCTTAGGAACGCTACAAGGAAATGTTGAGAAAGTGTCCACATCATGGAATGCCCGATTGGATGGTGATCACTGGTTTCTATAATGGTTTGGGGGCCCAATCTCGGCCCATGCTCGATGCAGCAGCTGGAGGCGCCTTGTGGGCCAAAAGCTATACTGAGGTGTATAATCTTATCGAGACTATGGATGCAAATGAGCATCAAAACCCAACTCAGAGGATGATGCCTGGGAAGGTAGCAGGTATTCTGGAAGTCGATAAAGCCACTGCTATTGTAGCGCAGCTCCAAGCACTGTCTATGAAGGTCGATTCTTTAGCTACATATGGAGTTAATCAAATAGCTATGGTCTGTGAGCTTTGTGCAGGGTCGCTTGCTACGGATCAGTATTCTCTCGTCAACGAATCTGTTCAGTATGTGAATAATTATCAGCGACAACAGCAGCCTGTATCAGCTACTTATCATCCTAACAACAGAAATCATCCAAATTTCAGCTGGGGTAATAATCAGAATGCTATTCAGCCACCATATTAGCAAGGTGTGAGTAAACAGTTTAATCCCCCTGGATTCCAGCAACCGCAGCAATATGCTCAAAGGCAATCATATCCTCAACAGGGAAGTGCAGCTGCACCTACTATTGCTGATTTTGAGGAACTTAAGCTGTTATGCAAGAGTCAGGCGGTTTCTATCAAGACCTTGGAAAATCAAATCGATCAAATAGCCAATGCAGTGCTCAATCGTCAACCTGGAAAACTTCCCAGTGACACGGAAGTGCCAGGCAGGAAGGAAGCTAAAGAGCAAGTCAAGGCTATTACCTTAAGGTCTGGGAAAGTTGCTGATGCTGAAAAGGCAAAAGAAGGAGAAGCTGAAGTTAGAGATGAAGAAGCTAAGCAAAAGGAGAAAGTGAAAGGAATATGTCCTAAGTCCAATCATGTATTAGGATTTAGGAATAACTTTTATGTAATCTGTTTTGATTTCATTGATATTAATAAAGACTTGTTTTGTTTTTATTACAGGCTTTATCTATTTAAGTGTTTAAATAAGATATACCATAGTTTAGAGTAAAGCTTTTTATGGATTATGATGAGATCATAATAGTGAGACCTAAAAAGATGATAACTCTAAACTTAAATAGTTCCTGGTCATAGGATTACTAACTGGTAATTAATAATCCGCAAAGATCGGTACATACTATGCTTGCTTCATTATGAAGGATGTCTGTTCTCATAGACATTTGTGTGGTGACACTATAGCTAGTATGTAGGTGCTTATTATAGAATAAGTTCATTGAACATGACTCACCAAGCTGAACAACTGATGGAGTTCACTCACGTGTCAGCAGTTGTTCGCTTAGTGATAGTTGTACAAGTATCCTTAGACTTGAGGTCATCATAGTCATCTTGTGTACACTGAACTATGCTTTGGTTTAGTTCTTAGTCTCCAGGGACAATTATTAGGGCTCTTCTGGGTATAGGAATTTGTACACGAAGATAGTGTATGATCAATAAAGGATCTACCCCTTCCAGTGAAGGAAGCGAATGTTCAAGGCTGATCCACTTATGCTAGTTCAGGAATCTCTGGCCAGAGTGAATGAAATTAGAAAGGAGTTTCTAATTTGCATAGAACTACGCATAGTAAATGGTAAGCAAGTGATTGAATTAGATAGGCTTGACACGAGATCCATGCCTTGTATTTAATCGGGACATTGTAGGGTAGAAGGAGTTTATTGTACGGTAACTATTCACTGACAGGTTCTTGGTATTCTAAGCAGTGAATTCATATTATCCGGATAGTCGCGATATGTTGAGAAGCATCACTCACGATGTAGAATAAATGTGATTAATTAATTAATCATATTTAATAAATTAGAGAATTTATATAAATAATGATAAAATAGTTTTATTATTATTTATTTCTACTACCGGCTTAATATTGAACCTACATGGTCACACCATAAAAAGAGAATGATTTATTGGTGGAGGAATTAATTAATAATTATTTATTTGTGAAATAAATAATTATTTGGCAAATTTAATAATTGATTAAATGAGATTTAATTGATTATAAATTAATTAAGAAAAGTTCTTAATATTATTAATTAAGGATTTAATTTTTGGAAATTAAATCAAGAGAGAGAATTATTTCTAAAGTGTTTAGAAAAAGGATTAATGATTAAAATGTGTTTTAATTATTAATGAGAATAATAAATGGGATAATAATAATAATATTTATGGGAAAATTTCAGCTGAAAATTTTGCCTATAAATACACTATTATAGACCCTAATTTTATTCTAACCTCGAAACCCGAAAACCCAAAAAGTTTGGAAAACCCAATTCTCTCCACCTCCTTCCTCCTCCTTAACATCGTTTTCTTGGTGGATACCGGTGGAGTGCTTCACACTTGAGGAGCAACTGCTAAGGATCTCTGATCGTTGTCTCCGAATTATTTTAAAAGGTTAGATTCGATCTCTCGAATTTTTATTCACGATTTATATGCTTTTATTTGGATTTTATATGTGTAAAAGTGTTTTGCCATGGCCCCGCTGCGTTTAAAAATCCAACAATGGTATCAGAGCATAGGTTGTATGCATATAGATCTATGGTAAAAATTTCAGAATTTTATGTGCTTGTATGAATTAATTATGATTTTTACAAGTTATATCATGGATTAATTTTGTCTGATGAGAAATCGTTTCTCAGAATTATTTTGAATGTTGATCTGGGTTCTACAAGTGTTGTAGATCGTCTGGATATTTTTTTCATAATTTTATGATGTATAGATTTTTTATTATGAATTTTTGAAGATCTTACAATTAAATTCGTAATTAAATAAATAAATATATGTGTATATAGTATATATATATATGTTTGTATTGCTGCTGTAAAAGAATACATCTGTCTGCTGTATTGTCTGTTATTCTGCACGGAGAAAAGAGAAGATGACAGAGAAGGTACGGCGGCTCGCTAATCGAGAAACGGCGGCTGCTGCAGAAAAAAGAAAAAATAAAAATTAGGGGTGTAACGCATTCCGAGAATGCGTTACAGACCTGTGGCGCATTCACGGAATGCGTTACCCCCTTTAATGGCTGAAAAAGGGTGTAACGCATCACCGGAATGCGTTACAGGTCTTGTAACGCGTTCCTGTAATGCGTTACAGCCCTTCTGTTGATTTTAAAATTGATTTTCTGGGAGTTTCGTAACTCCGTTTTAGGCGTGCAATATACCGTTGGATTCGTTTTTCCGAGACGGATCTAATGGAGTGATCAATTTTAGTCTATATAAAAGTTTTGAACTATTTATATTTCCATGAAGTGTTTTCAAGCTGTTTTTGATTGTTTTAATTGATTTTAAATGCTTCATGTGATACATAGAGATGTATAATGCTTAGACTAATGTGCTAGATGATGTAACATGCCTACCTTGATGTTTATTCATGTTGATATATGTGATATATGCTTAGTTTATCATGCGATGATAGATTTAGGTGAACTTAAATAAACATAAGGCATTTTTTAGACAACCTAGTATAGTGAAATTGTTTCATAACCTTAATAACAATATTATGAATACAATCATGAGATTCTTGTGTTTGTGAAACACGTAACTGAATATGAATTTTCGATATGAGAGAAAGGATGATTCTGTCAACAACAAATTTCTATCTGTAAGAAAAGGTTATTAAGTGACGCTTCTTGACAATGCTCCACCCGATCTGGGAATCATCTGATTATTGATTATTGATTTGAAATATTTAATTTAAAAGGAAGAATTTCTTTATAATATGATTATGATTGTAACGTAATATAATCCCTCTAAAATTAAATAATATCAAGTAGTAATTGGCCAATGATACAACGGGCTTGTGTCGGTCATAGCCTTCCAACATGATAGAAAGTAGTTCTTATTTTTGAATCATTGTCGGTTCGTGCTACAGCCGAGGGCTTTGATTTCGAAATAAGAAATACTTGTCTATTACATAGAGATGTGTACATTGAATAAGAATCTAAAGGTCGGTACGTGCTACAGCCGTGGGCCTTTGGGGACTGATTCAACTGTACGGAATGTTGGGTTAGACTTGACTTAGAATATTGAGTTTGTCGTGCTACAGCCGAGACTCAATTATTCAAGAGGCTAAAGTTTGATTAGGGAATAACATGAGATGTATTTGACAAGAGTTGTCTGCCTATTGAACATTACATGGCGGTTCGTGCTATAGCCGGGGTTGTGTATTGGAATGTAGGATCCCTATTCCCACTAGCATTATGAATGCTTAATTTTTCACGTAGGGGGTTGAATAAATTAGGTAAACTAGTGGGAGCCACTTATGAATAAAGACCCGATTCATATAGTGTTTTGAAATGAAATCAATTATTTGCTAAGTGTTGTTATGTGTTTATCATTTACAGATTTACTTTGTACGTTATGTCTTCTGCACTATCACTCAGGAGCATACTGGATGCTCACAAATTGACTGGTCCTAATTATGCTGACTGGCTTCGAAACTTGAGAATTGTTCTCAGGATTGAGAAGCTGGAATACGTGATTGACTCACCTAAGCCTACTGAACCTGCTAGCGATGCGCATAATGATAAACATGTTGTGTATCGTAAGTGGATAGATGATGCAAATGTTGCTCAATGCATCATGCTAGCTTCCATGAACATTGAGCTACAGAAGCAACATGAGCATATGGATGCTCACACTATCCTCATGCATCTACAAGAGTTGTATGATGTGGCGGGGAGGACAGCTCGATATGAGATATCGAAGGAGCTGTTCGGTTGTAGGATGTCTGAGGGATCATCTGTGAATGACCATGTACTTAAGATGATCAATTTGATTGAACGTCTTGGACAACTTGGTTTTGCCATGGATGGGGAGCTGAGCCAAGACTTGGTCTTGCAATCGCTTCCTAGTTCGTTCTCGCAGTTTGTTGTGAACTTTCACATGAATAAGTTGGATGTCAGCCTGCCTGAACTCCACAACATGTTGAAGACTGCGGAATCAAATTTTCCCCCTAAGAAGAGTTCTGTTCTTCTAATTGGTGAAGGTTCCAATCCTAAGAAAAGGAAAAGGAACCCTTCCAAGAAGAAGAAAGTAGGTGAGAAAACGCCGGTTCCACCAAAAGCTGAAGAACCCAAGAGCAAAGTTGTTTGCTTTCACTATAACAAGGTGGGGCACTGGAAGAGGAACTGCAAGGTTTACCTTGCAGAATTGAAGAAGAAGAAGGGTAGTGAGACTACCGCTTCTGATTCAGGTATGTTCATGATAAAAATGAATATGTCATTAAATTAAATTTCTACTTGGGTATTAGATACCGCCTGTGGTTCTCAAATCTGCAATTTGTTGCAGGGACCAAGGAGAAGTAGGACTCTTGAGGAAGAGGAGGTGATTCTACTGATGGGAAATGGAGCAAGAGTTGTTGCTGAAGATGTAGAATCATTTCATTTACATAGGCCTACGGGCAAGAGTATTGTTTGAAATAATTGTTATTTTGTTCCCTCGATTGTGAGGAATATTATTCCCATGTTAGACTTGGCTGGATTTTCATTTATTATTGAGAATAATGAATGTTCTATTCTTAGAGATAATATTCTTTATGGACGTGGTACTTTAAATAATGGTTTGTATATATGTGACATAATTTATTTCAGATTGAACAAACTAATAAAAGAAAATGGATGATGAAAATCTCACTTTATAGTGGCATTGCAGTCTCCATTTAGTAGACATGGAGAGAGGGCTGCAAATTTGCTAGGAATGGTACACACAGATGTATGTGGACCAATGTCTACGCAAGCCATGGGTGGATTTTCATACTTCATTACTTTCATGGATAATAGATCTAGATTCAGATATGTTTTTGATGAAACACAAGTCTGAAGCCTTTGAAAAGTTCAAAGAGTATAAGTATGAAGTGGAGAAACAAACCAAACATAGTATTATAATTCTTCGATTAGATCGAGGTGGTGAATACTTTAATGGAGTGTTTCTAGACTATCTCAAAGTAAATGGTATAGTCTCCCAGTGGACTCCTCCAGATTGGTATCTGAAAGGAGAAATCGAACTTTGTTAGACATAGTTCGGTCCATGATGAGCTATGCAAATCTTCCAGTATTCCTATGGGGTTATGCATTGGAAACCTCAGCATATGTACTGAATAAGGTGCCTTCCAAAATCTGTTCCTCAAACTTCGTATGAGATATGGAAAGAAAGGAAACCGAGTCTTAAACACGTTAAGATTTGGGGATGTCCAGCTTATGTCAAGAAAGTTGACCCAGATAAGCTGGAATATCGATCCGTAAAATGTAGTTTTGTGGGATATCCTAAAGAGACTTTAGGGTATTACTTTTGCACCGATCATCGGGTGTTTGTCTCCAGACATGCTACCTTCTTGGAAAAGGAGTTTATCCTTGAAGGAAACAGTGGGAGCAAAATTGAACTTGATGAAGTTCAAGAAGCACAAACTACTACGGATCAAGTGGAAACACCTGTTCTGACTGAACAACCTTTTGTGGAACAGCCCATTCATAGGTCAGGGAGAGTGTCTCGCCAACCTGAGAGGAAATATGGCCTTGTCATTGAGAATGACAATGAGTTGTCGATCATTGATGATGACGACCCTGTGACCTATAATGAGGCTATGAGTAGTGTTGACTCAGAAAAATGGCATAGTGCCATGAAATCCGGAATGGAATCTATGTATACGGTATACGTAAGAATGATTAGAGCAGATAACCAGGTGGAGACCTTTAAGGCCAGGCTTGTGGCAAAAGAATTCAAACAAAGGCAATGGATTGACTTTGATGAAACCTTTTACCTGTAGCCCTGTTAAAATCAGTTCGGATTTTGCTTGCGAATGCTGCTTACAACGACTATGAGATCTGGCAATTAGCCAGATGGTTTTCTTTCCAAGAGAAATGAAAACCTAGTGTGTAAGCTGCTGCAAACCATATGTGGTTTAAAGCAGGCTTCTCGAAAGATGGAACATTCGTTTTGATGAGACAATCAAAGAGTTTGATTTTATCAAAAACGAAGATGAACCATGCATCTACAAAAGGGTTAGTGGGAGCGCGGTAACATTTCTTATATTGTATTGAATTAGAGTTGACACACATAACAATATAGCAGACCCACTCACAAAGCTACTTTATGAAAGTCACTTTGATCGTCATAAAGACAAGATGGGTATTAAATACCAGAGTGATTGGCTTTAGTACAAGTGGGAGATTGAAATGAATATGTCCTAAGTCCAATCATGTATTAGGATTTAGGAATAACTTTTATGTAATCTGTTTTGATTTCATTGATATTAATAAAGACTTGTTTTGTTTTTATTGCGGGCTTTATCTATTTAAGTGTTTAAATAAGATATACCATAGTTTAGAGTAAAGCTTTTTATGGATTATGATGAGATCATAATAGTGAGACCTAAAAAGATGATAACTCTAAACTTAAATAGTTCCTGGTCATAGGATTACTAACTGGTAATTAATAATCCACAAAGATCGGTACATACTATGCTTGCTTCATTATGAAGGATGTCTGTTCTCATAGACATTTGTGTGGTGACACTATAGCTAGTATGTAGGTGCTTATTATAGAATAAGTTCACTGAACATGACTCGCCAAGCTGAACAACTGATGGAGTTCACTCACGTGTCAGCAGTTGTTCGCTTAGTGCTAGTTGTACAAGTATCCTTAGACTTGAGGTCATCATAGTCATCTTGTGTACACTGAACTATGCTTTGGTTTAGTTCTTAGTCTCCAGGGACAATTATTAGGGCTCTTCAGGGTATAGGAATTTGTACACGAAGATAGTGTATGATCAATAAAGGATCTACCCTTTCCAGTGAAGGAAGCGAATATTCAAGGCTGATCCACTTATGCTAGTTCAGGAATCTCTGGCCAGAGTGAATGAAATTAGAAAGGAGTTTCTAATTTGCATAGAACTACGCATAGTAAATGGTAAGCAAGTGATTGAATTAGATAGGCTTGACACGAGATCCATGCCTTGTATTTAATCGGAACATTGTAGGGTAGAAGGAGTTTATTGTACGGTAACTATTCACTGACAGGTTCTTGGTATTCTAAGCAGTGAATTCATATTATCCGGATAGTCGCGATATGTTGAGAAGCATCACTCACGATGTAGAATAAATGTGATTAATTAATTAATCATATTTAATAAATTAGAGAATTTATATAAATAATGATAAACTAGTTTTATTATTATTTATTTCTACTACCGGCTTAATATTGAACCTACATGGTCACACCATAAAAAGAGAATGATTTATTGGTGGAGGAATTAATTAATAATGGCTAATAATTATTTATTTGTGAAATAAATAATTATTTGGAAAATTTAATAATTGATTAAATGAGATTTAATTGATTATAAATTAATTAAGAAAAGTTCTTAATATTATTAATTAAGGATTTAATTTTTGGAAATTAAATTAAGAGAGAGAATTATTTCTAAAGTGTTTAGAAAAAGGATTAATGATTAAAAGGTGTTTTAATTACTAATGAGAATAATAAATGGGATAATAATAATAATATTTATGGGAAAATTTCAGCTGAAAATTTTGCCTATAAATACACTATTATAGACCCTAATTTTATTCTAACCTCGAAACCCGAAAACCCAAAAAGTTTGGAAAACCCAATTCTCTCCACCTCCTTCCTCCTCCTTAACATCGTTTTCTTGGTGGATACCGGTAGAGTGCTTCACACTTGAGGAGCAACTGCTAAGGATCTCTGATCGTTGTCTCCGAATTATTTTAAAAGGTTAGATTCGATCTCTCGAATTTTTATTCACGATTTATATGCTTTTATTTGGATTTTATATGTGTAAAAGTATTTTGCCATTCCTCCGCTGCGTTTAAAAATCCAACAGAAAGCGGCGGAACCAAGGAAGACTACTGTTGAAGACACTCTGCCTGAGGGTAATACACGGGAGAAACAGCTCTATCCTCTACCACCTTTCCCTAAGAGATTGCAACAACAAAAGCTGGATAAGCAGTTTGGTAAGTTTCTGGAGGTGTTCAAGAAACTTCACATCAATATACCTTTCGCTGAGGCTCTGGAGCAAATGCCTAGTTATGCGAAGTTTATGAAGAGTATTCTTTCAAGGAAGGTGAAATTGGATGACCTTGAGACCGTTGCTCTAACGGAAGAATGCAGCGCTGTTCTGCAACAAAAGTTACCTCCAAAGCTTAAAGATCCAGGTAGCTTCACCATTCCTTGCACCATTGGCAAGTTGTCATTTGACAAGTGCCTTTGTGATTTGGGAGCAAGCATCAATCTGATGCCGTTGTCGATCTTTAAAAAGTTGGACTTGCCTGATCCAAAACCCACCTTCATGTCTCTACAATTGGCTGATCGTTCTATTACTTACCCAAGGGGCATAGTGGAGGATGTGCTAGTCAAGGTGGATAAGCTCTTCTTTCCTACAGACTTTGTTATTCTGGATTTCGAGGAAGATAAGAAGATTCCCATAATCTTGGGAAGACCTTTCTTGGCTAATGGCCGTACCTTGATAGATGTGCAGAAAGGTGAACTTACTATGCGGGTGCAGGATCAGGATGTGACGTTCAATGTATTCAAAGCAATGAAATTCCCTATAGAAGATGAGGAGTGCTTAAAAGTGGATGTGATTGATTCTGCAGTTACGTCAGAACTCGATCATATGCTAATGTCTGATGCATTAGAAAAGGCCTTAGTGGGGGATTTTGATAGTGATGATGAAGATGGCAACGAGCAATTACAATTTTTGAATGCTTCTCCCTGGAGGCGAAAGCTGGACATGCCGTTTGAATCTCTTGGTACTTCTGACCTCAAGAATGCTGAAGGAAAGCTCAAACCATCAATTGAGGAAACACCTACCTTGGAGCTCAAGCCATTACCTGAACACTTGAGGTATGCTTTTTTAGGTGAGGCGTCTACTTTACCTGTTATTATTGCATCTGACCTTTCAGGTAGTGAGGAAGACAAGCTCTTAAGGATTTTGAGAAAATTCAAATCAGCTATTGGATGGACCATATCAGACATCAAGGGGATCAGCCCTTCATATTGTATGCATAAAATTCTGCTAGAGGAGGGTAGTAAGCCAACTGTTGAGCAACAGCGCAGACTGAATCCTATCATGAAGGAGGTGGTGAAGAAAGAAATTCTGAAATGGCTGGATGCATGCATCATTTATCCTATTTCTGATAGTTCTTGGGTGAGCCCCGTACAATGTGTGCCTAAGAAAGGAGGTATCATTGTGGTAGCAAATGAGAAGAATGAGCTCATCCCCACTCGAAAAGTTATAGGATGGAGAGTATGCATGGATTACCGAAAGCTGAACAAGGCCACAAGGAAGGATCACTTCCCTCTCCCATTTATTGATCAGATGCTTGACAGGTTGGCTGGTCATGAGTATTATTGTCTTCTGGATAGCTACTCAGGGTATAATCAGATTTGTATTGCACCAGAGGATCAGGAAAAGACTACCTTCACTTGTCCATATGACACGTTTGCTTTTCGCAGAGTTTCGTTTGTGTTATATGGCGCACCGGCCACTTTTCAGAGATGTATGATGGCTATATTCTCTGACATGATTGGGAATAATGTTGAGGTGTTCATGGATGACTTCTCCGTCTTTGGACATTCGTATGATGAATGTTTGAATAATCTTTGTGTCGTGCTCAAAAGGTGTGTGGAAACTAATTTGGTGCTCAATTGGGAGAAATGTCATTTTATGGTGCGTGAAGGCATTATTCTGGGGCATAAGGTCTTTAGCAAGGGTCTTGAGGTGGATAAAGCCAAGGTGGGAGTCATTGAAAATCTTCCACCACCTATTTCTGTGAAAGGAATCCGTAGTTTTCTTGGTCATGTGGGTTTTTATCAGCGGTTCATCAAGGACTTTTCAAAGATATCTAAGCCGTTGTGCAACTTGCTTGAGAAAGATGTGCCTTTCAAATTTGATGATGAATGTTTGACGGCATTCGAGACTATCAAGAAGAGTTTAATCACTGCACCAGTTATTACAGCACTGGATTGGACAGAGCCTTTTGAGATGATGTGTGATGCGAGTGATTATGCGGTAGGTGCAGTTCTTGGGCAGCGCAAGAATAATCTCTTTCATGTGGTCTACTATGCTAGTAAGACCTTAAATAGGGCCCAAATGAACTACACCACTACTGAGAAGGAGCTCTTGGCTATAGTCTTTGGTTTCGAGAAATTTCGATCTTATCTGCTTGGGACAAAAGTGACAGTATTCCCGGATCATGTGGCCATTCGCTATTTGGTTTCCAAGAAGGATTCGAAGCCGAGACTCATTCGTTGGGTGCTCTTACTACAGGAATTTGAGTTGGAGATCAAGGATCGAAAAGATACTGAGAATCAAGTGGCTGACCATCTCTCTAGATTGGAGAATCTCGAGTCTACTTCACAGGATAAGACATTGATCAACGAATCTTTTCCGGATGAGCAGTTGTTCGCAGTTCAGGAGGAAGAGCCATGGTTTGCCGATATTGTAAACTATCTTGTCAGCAATATAATGCCTCCTAATTTAACCTCGGCTCAAAAGAAAAAGTTTTTGCATGAGGTGAAGTGGTATATGTGGGATGAACCATATTTGTTTAGACAGGGAGCTGACCAGATCATCAGGAGATGTATCCCGTTCTGTGAGACGGAGGGGATATTACGAGACTACCACTCCAGAGTTTATGGTGGACACTATGGTGGTGAGAAGACGGCAACTCGTATTCTGCAAGCAGATTTTTTCTGGACTACTTTGTTTAAGGACGCTCATCAGTTTGTTTTAAGGTGTGATCGTTGCCAAAGAGTGGGAAATTTGACGAGAAAGGATGAGATGCCGTTAAATGTGATACTTGAAGTCGAGGTCTTTGATGTTTGGGGAATCGATTTCATGGGGCCTTTTGTCTCGTCCTGCAATAATCAGTACATCTTGCTGGCAGTCGATTATGTCTCAAAATGGGTAGAAGTCAAAGCTCTACCGACAAATGATGCAAAGGCAGTGTTGAATTATCTTCATAAGCAGATTTTCACAAGGTTTGGAACGCCTCGGGTAATCATAAGTGATGAAGGGTCGCATTTCTGCAACCGTAAGTTCACTTCTATGATGCAGCGTTATAATGTGAATCATCGAGTTGCTACTGCCTATCATCCGTAAACAAATGGTCAAGCGGAAGTGTCTAACAGAGAGATCAAGCGCATCCTAGAGAAGGTTGTTTGTCCGTCAAGGAAGGATTGGTCTTTAAAGCTCGATAAAGCTGTTTGGGCTTACAGAACAACATACAAAACTCCACTTGGTATATCCCCGTTTCAACTGGTGTATGGTAAGGGATGTCATTTACCTGCGGAGCTTGAGCATAAGGCTTATTGGGCGTTGAAAAAGTTGAACCTGGATTTAGATGCAGCTGGGAAGAAGGGAATGCTTCAGCTTAATGAACTTGATAAATTTCGACTTCAAGCGTATGAGAATAACAAAATGTACAAGGAAAATGTGAAGAGGTGGCACGATAGGAAGCTACATCCTAAGTTATTCGTGCCGGGGCAACAAGTACTTTTATTCAACTCTCGTCTCCGACTTTTTCCTGGGAAATTGAAATCAAGGTGGTCTGGACCTTTTATTGTCAAAACTACATTTCCACATGGAGCGGTGGAGATTTTTGAGAACGATCCGGACCAAGCATTCAAGATTAATGGTCAGCGTTTGAAGCACTACTATGGGGATACGGCAAACCAAAAAGTGGTTAGTGCCGTTTTATTGTCAACTTGAGGAAGGTACGCAACGTCAAGCAAATGACGAAAAAGAAGCGCTGCGTGGGAGGCAACCCATGATTTGTTGCTACAGGAACCCTTAGAAGTTAATAACCTATCCAAAACCACAAAAAAATCAGAAAAACTGGGCTCAAATTTTTTTTTTCCAGAAACCCCCTGAGCACCCGCTCAGCAAGCTGAGCGCCCGCTCAGCTTTGCTGAGTGACCGCTCAGGGGTCGGCTGCCAGAAATTTTTTTTAGTTCAGAAAAAATCCAAAAAAAAAATCAGAAAATAAAAAAAAATAAAATTACAGCCCCATTACCCACGATTTCTTTTTCCCATTACCCCATGATTTTATCCCTCAAACCCACTCCTAATCTTATTTTAACCTAATCCATACCCTATATATACATACACCTATCCCATACATCTCCCACACACTTTCTACACTCAAACTCTCTCCCAAACACAAAAACACTATTCTCAAGCACTTTTATTCAGATTCAACACCCAAGAGAGCAAGGACTATTGATAGCAGCAGCACAATCTCTACTGCTGATTCATCGAGGGGTACTGCTGCGAGGCCTCGGTTGAATGACAGAGCTGCGGAGGAGGAGTACACTAGGCTTTTGGGGAAGCCGATTCTGAAGGAGAGGGGGTTTTTACCATCAGGGAGGGATGGTGAGTTGCTACCTATGATTGCAGAGAAGGGGTGGATAGCTTTCTGTGAGTCACCTGAAGCAGTGCCGATGAGCGTGGTTCATGATTTCTATACGAACGCGAAGGCCGAGAATAATGGGTTTTCTGTGGTCTGAGGGCTGACGGTTGATTATCACCCAGCGGCAATTCGCCGTGTGATTGGGCAGCGAGAGAGGAAGCCCGAAGAGGAGAACTGGAATGAGAAGACTGCTGAGGATTTCGACTTGGATTTGATTTGTGCTACTCTCTGTAGGTCGGGCACAGTTTGGACCTTCAGGACAGAAACTAATGAGTATCGTCACTTCCCGGCGATCGCTATGAACAGGTATGCCCGTGCATGGAATGCGTTTATTTGTGCTAATATTCTGCCTTCTTCGCATGGACATGAGGTCACAGTTGAGAGAGCACAGTTGTTGTGGGGAATTTTGAAAGAGGAGTACTATGTGGACCTTGGTGAGTTCATCTACCAAGGGATTCTGAAGTTTTTGAGGGGAGCTAAGCACATGAACATCCCTTATGCATCCACGGTCACGAAGCTTTGCCGAGCAGTGGGAGTGAACTGGCCGTCTCATGAGCAGTTGCAGTTGCCGGCCGCTCCGATTGATTCTGGGACTCTGAATGGGATGCAGGAGTGGACCGGTGGTGAGCCCGAGGAGCATGGGCTGGGTTATCGTCTTCCAGGAGGGCGTCCAGCACGAGGTGCTACTATAGCTAGGCCTAGGCGTGATGAGGCTGGTTCTTTGAGAGCTCAGGTGGGTGCTGGGATGGCAGATACCCAGTATAGGAGGCTGTCACGGCAGATGGATGCCATGTACGAGATGCATAGCAGGTTTGCTCAGGAGCTCACCCTTGCGTTAGGGACTGCTTTTCGGGGCCTTGGAGCTGACATTCAGTGGCCAGTTTTCGGTGAGTACTCTACATACCCGCCGCCTGATACTCCACCCACTGAGGGTGATGATGATGATGACTCTGAGTAGGTATACCCTGTGTTCCTTTCTACTACCTTCACTGGGGACAATGAAGATTTTAAGTTTGGGGGTGGTAGTTAAGGAATATTTTGTGTGTGTGTCATATAGCTGCATATTCATGATAGTTTAGTTCATATAGTTGCATAATTTTTGCCATATAGTTTTTTATTATTTATTTATAGCTTTATTTGTTTATCATATCGTATAGCTCATGCATATGCCATGATCCCTTTTGCGATGATTTATCGACTAATTTGTGATGTTGATACGAGTGCAGTGATGGCATTAAAGTGATGATTGAGTCATGTAAATTGATATGCATGCTAGAAGCACTTGTATTTTCGCTAAGTCTTAGAGAATGCTTAAGGACTAGATTGTTGTTATGATCTGATTGTTTTCGAGTTTAATCTAGTTATTATGCTTAGAATTTGATAATAGGTTCTTAGTGATAAAGGCATGAAAAAGAATAAAATGGAGTAAAAATGGAATTTGTTTCTAGTTGTGGCTAGGCGTCAATTGGCTAGTAGCCGGCTCGCATGTTATGCGAGTAGTCTAGGGTTGAGCAAGATGGAGCGAAACGCACTTGCTCAGAAATTTTGAAAAAAAAAAGAAAAAAGAAAAAAAGAAAAAAAACAGAAAAAGAAAAAGGGAAAAAAGAAGAAGTATGTGTTTATGCATAATTGATCACAAGTGGGCTCTTTAGTATTCGAGTTATTAAGTTCTTAGGGGACTTTTTGCCTAGTGACCTACGGCTTTTAGAGTTTGGGATCCGCTAACCTAACGCTCGCTACATGGATATCATTGTATAAGTCTTTTGTGGACCTCACTCATTGCACGGTCAAATAAGCATTATTGTTGTGAATAAAAAGCATGATTCCGTAATAAGCTCCATGATTCTTGTAGTGTTATAAGTCACTTTGTGCCTAGAATTTTTATTCTTTGTATAATCATGTGATTGCCTTGATGATAGTTGAGTCATAATAATTGGTCTAGTTCCGAAGCATATCTGTAAGCATCTCCACACACCACGTTTCTGGCTGTATGTTTGTTTGCATAATTTGATTGATCTTTAGTCGCCTAATTGCATTTGTTGAGATGTTGTAAGTTGGTTGGATTGGTCATAGTAAGGGGGATCGCTGCATTTCATATAGATTGCATTCATGCATGTTTTTATTTGTTTTTGAGTCTGTGACGCTTGAGGACAAGCATCGATTTAAGTTTGGGGGTTTGATAAGTGGCATTTTATACCACTTAGAACGTCTTAAAATGACTTAAATTGGTGTCTTGAAATCAAGTATTTTGTGTATTTGATGCGTTTTTCTAGTGTTTGTGCATTTCAGGGTGTAAGTTACATTTCGGAGGAGTAATCATCAAGAATAAGCCTTGGCATGTGTTAAGCATTGCTAGAGGAAAGAAAGGGGCAGATTGCAGCGAAGAAATGGAGCAAACTCAGGAGTTTTCCAGTAGGGTCCTGAGCGCCCGCTCAGCTATGCTGAGCGGCCGCGCAGAAGGCTGAGCGCCCGCTCAGCTATGCTGAGCGGCCGCGCAGGGTCGGGAAAAATAATAATCTATTTTAGACTTCTACTTCTGTTTGGCTTCCAACTTCTATGTAATCTGAGTTTTATGGGACTATTATATAAGTAGATTTTGAGACGTTTTCACAAGGTTGGATCGTTGTATTAAGCAAGGAGCGAAGGAGATAAGGAAAAAGACCGTTTTAACACACCGCAACGAAGAGGAAGCATATTTTCTTGTGATTCTTATTTCGTTGTAACGTTGGATGCTAGTTTTCTTACTTTTGAACCTAATTACTCTTGTGACGTACTCTGGTTTAATATAATTAGTTTAGTTATTATTTTCTGGTGTTTATTTATCATGTTTTCATATGAACCCATGATGACGATAAGTGCTATCATGGGCTAATCGTGATCATGGGGTCGTAACGGATTTGCTATGGAATTCTTTAGTTAATTGTTTAATACCTTAGTATGTGTTGATTGTATGATATCTAGTATTGGTTGTGCGTATTCGTCTTATGTGCATCGCGAACATATAAGATAGGGTGTTAATCTCTTGTGAAGCGACGGTGGATCTTGAGATTTAGAACTTGCCATGCTAGCATAGGTTCATGTATGATGTGCATGATTAGTGGGTAACTCTAACCGTTTTATTCGCCCTGTGTAATCAAAAGGGAATAACTTGTGCTTAAATCATTATGTTGTCAATTTCTGTAGACATATGGGGACTCAACATAATTGATGCCTATTCAACTTCTATCTTAATTGTGGATGTTTGGTAAAATGGTATTAGTACAATGAGAGTTGGCTTTTATCAGTTTCGTGTTATTCGATTAATATCATCACTGTTGCATGCTAAGGGTAATAACAATAACTATTGAAGGAAGTAGTAATGAAGTTGTGATCTCATGAGTGTTTTAATATTATTAATTCGAAGTGTTAATTAGGTGATTAATTAAGTAGTTAATTGTAGTTAATATTTAGTCAATAATTCTAAGTGTTAGTGTCTTAACATTGAGAAGTAATCATACACTGGTGAGTGAGTTTAATTGAACAATAATTAGTCTGAGTCTCTGTGGGAACGAACTAGAAAGTATTCTATATTACTTGCGAACGCGTATACTTGCATGTATTATTAGAGCGTGTTTTCGCCCTAACACTATTGCACCTTCATGTGCACCACGGTATTCACAGACTGCTAGGTTTGTGCGTAGTACTCTTGAGGGGAGCTACTTAAATCCTTTCTAATTCCAATGGAGGTTTCTCAAGCATGAACAACTCCCCTTATAACCCTAGCTGAAATTGTTTTGTCAATTGAAGCTGGGAGTAAAATTGCCAATGATCCGGTCATTGAAAAAGAAATTCTAGCACATCCAGGTGCCAATTCCTTCTAAGAAGAACAAGGGTTTGAGGCCATGGTACGTGATAGTAACCTGGTCAAATCCCCTCTAATTCAAATGGAGGTTTACTCTTCTAGTGAACAACACGTTATCACAACCACAGTTCCTACTGTGAGTCCAATTGTGACCCCTGTCATATGAACAGTTACCCCCTCTATCCCTTCCACTTCAAACACTTCCAACCAACCAACCCTCAACATCAACCACTACACACCATCCTGAACACCTTATTTCTCAATGGCTGCAAGATGTTCAAGCCCAACCAAACACAGTTAATGATATTTTGGTTGATCAACTTGCAAGCCTAGCCAACATAACCCAACAACTCCTTACCACTGACATGTCCAACCAAGAGTATCAGGCCATACTGCTCTCATACAAGGAGGATGTTGACGAGCAACAAGAGAAGATTGCAGATGAAGCAGATGGTAATATGGATATATGGTTGTCAAAGGACTTCACAGTATCCATGGAAGAGGCCTTGGCTTAGAGAGGAATATGTCACCATTCTGGGAAACAATGTCAAGGTCCTCACTCTTCAAGAGGTTTATGATGCTATAACAGAAGTATACAAAGCTTAACTGAAGACCTTTCATCATATTGGAAGAGCCGTGGAGAACACTCTAGACAAACATCAAACTGGAGTCAAGAAAATTGTCAATGATAGGATTGATGAATTGATGCCTACTTTCTCAAATATGAAATCCAAGTTCAACAAGTTTTCAGATAAGCTTCAAGCTCTCTCTCTTGCATTAGTTGAAGAAAGTGTTAAAAAACTGAGGGAATCTTTCATAGCCTTGCATGAGGTGATCCAGAAGCAGATAACTCAGAATAATGACTCCAAGGTCAAGCTGGATTAGTTGGGGAAATTGTTGTGTAAGACATGTCTGTATATAACAAGACTAAGCCATATTGACAACCCTAAGATTTAGTTGTATGAAAATCTTTATTTGCAATTTGTAATTGTATTCCTCGAGTTTATAAAAAAGTTTAGTAGATTAGACTGGGGAATTTTTTCTGTGAACAACCTTCAAGCTAAGAAATAAACTCTGGAAGAAGATCAAATCATGATAATGCCTCAAAGAAAAGTGTAGCAGCTTGGATTTGAATAATACTATTCTAGGAAAAATGTTTTAAGTTAGATATCAACAAGTCACAGATCAAAGGATATCGAGAAGTCTGTCGAGAAGACCAAAATGACTTATCAAGAAGTCCCAGGAGATATCGATAAGTCAATCTATATGTAGAGATCTCAGATATCGATAAGTCAAATTTCCTATATAGAGAACCGGAGATATCGACAAGCCATTTCTTTATGTAAAAATCTAGAGATATCGACAAGGAAAATCCTTATGTAGAGAATTCAAGATATCGAGAAGTCAAAAGCTTATATCGAGAACTAGAGATGTCGACAAGATATTCTACATGCCAAGAACTATAGAACTCGACAAGTCATTTATATATGTCGAGAACTCAAGATATCAATAAGCCATTTCACTTATCAATATGTCACTTCTCGGCAGAACAAAAGGAGATCTCAACAACCTATCTCATAATTCAGAATGCAGACAAGTTCAAGATTCAAGATTATCAGTCAACAAACAATTCATTCACTGAATTAGAATTACTACAAAAGTTACTTGAAGAATATAAGATCAAGGGCCAAGATTTACTGGACAAAGGATGGTCACAGGCCTGCAAGATTCTGCATAGATTTGCTAATACCAGAAAAGGAAATAAACAAGGTTGCTTTAGAAAATGGTTTAGTACATTTTAGTGCAAGTTTTATAAACCCGTGCTGCTAGTCTATAAAGCATGCATGGGTCCTTAGTTCATATGTAACAAAAAAAGATCTAGAAAAATCTTGTATTCTCTCTCAAGATAGCAACTGAGTTCTTATTTCTAAGAACACATATTTGTAGCAAGACAAACTTGATAAATACAATTAAGTGGGTTTTTTGATATTGTGTTTTTTATGTTCACCGTTAAACATTATATCTCTTCAATTCTTATTTGCTCCAAACAGTTTTAAAAGTCAAGTAAAATCCAAAAAACACATTCACCCCTGTGTTATATTTCATTGCACTTAATATCTAACAAGAGTTTCCAACACTCACTTCTAAAATATCAAATCTTATTTCTAAAATTTCATCTTCATATAATGAAGAGTTTGAATCCACCTCTCAAGCTCTGCCAAAATTAAGTGACATGGTTCTTGAAACTGTGATCACCACTCAGAACCCATATTTGGATGGTGAGAGGCTACATGCCGAAGTTGACCTTGATGACACTATCACCAACACAGGGGTTCCATTAATTTTTACTAAAGACCTTGGAATTAAAGTTACCAATGCACCTTCATGTGCACAACAGTCTTCACAGACTGCAAGGTTTGAGGGTAGTACTTTTGAGGGGGAGCTACTCAAATCCGCTCCAATTCAATTGGAGGTTTCTCATGCAGGAACAACTCCCCTCACAATTTAATTGGAGGTTTCTTATGCAGGAACAACTCCCCTCAAAATCCAAGCTGAAATTGCACTAACAATTGAAGCTAGGAGTCCAATTGCCAATGATCCACTCACTCAGGAGGCAAGTATAATATTACATTCAAGTGCTAGTTCTTTGCAAGAAGAACACTGGTTTAAGGCCATGGTACATGAAAGTAACCTGGTCAAATTCCCTCCAATTTAAATGGAGGGTCACTCTAAAAGTGATCAATACACTATCATAACCATAGTTCCCACTGTGAGTCAAACTATGACATTTGTCATATGTGCACCATCCACCTCAACCACCATACAACCAAACACTGAACAACCTTCCACCTTTACCCAACAAATACATCTTCTTAAAAATTGGCTTTAAGATACACAGGCTCAAACACAAATTGTAGATGAAATGCTTGTAGAACAGATATAAGGGTTTGTAAATATAGCTCAATAACTTCTTACATCAGACATGTCAAACCAGGACTACCAAGCAATTCTTCTAAACTACAGAGAGGAAGTTGAAGAACAACAAGAAAAGATGGTAGATGCAGCCGAGAGAGATGGAAATGTGGATGCTTGGTTATCTAACTCTTTCACTATTTACATGGAGGAAGCTCTCTCAAGGTTCAGGAAAGACTACATCACCATTCTTGGTAGCAATGTTCGAGAGCTTACACCTCAAGAAGTTTATGATGCTGTCACAGAGATTCAAAAAGCTCAACTCAAGGATTCAATTTTATTGGTAAAGCCTTAGATAAAACACTAGAAAGACATCAAGAACAAGTCAATCACATGGTGAATACTAAAATTGATGAGTTTTTACCGAGTTAAGGGGAATTTAAGAGCAAATTTGGAAAATTCCCTGATAAGCTAATCAAGCTAGATCTCATAATCGTTGAGCCTAGTATCAAGTAACTCATGGAGTCCTTTGTGGCCCTTCATATAGTTTTCCAGACTCATATCACTCAAAATAATGACACTAAGGTCAAACTGGATCAACTTCACAAGGCTAGGTATGAACCATCTACCTTGATGATGGATGAAGTTAGAAGGGTGGTTCAAGAGTCTTTTGGTGGTGGAATATCTACAAACTCAATGCCCTCTTCATCAACCTCTTCATCTTCTCAATAACAATCTCTATAAAACCATGTGGCTGAGCTTACAACCTCCAACAATTCTCTTATCTCTCAGGTCACTCAATTCACATCACTGGTTCACAGTCAGTAGAGTGACATCAAAACATTGATAGTCTCCCAAAATTATTATCAGATGTAGACAAGAGTGTCATTGGGAGCTATCATGGGTGCACTCAAAGTCCCTCTTCAAGAAACACCACAAGTTATTAGGAAACAGATGCCCCAGGATTTTCAAATGCCTGCTACGAAGCCTAGGGGGAGATGAAATCCAAGCTAAAAACCCTCAAGTCAAAATATAGATGTTGGAATTGAGGAGAGACTCATAATGGCAGCTGAAGGCCCTTGTCTTGACAAGGAGTTTGGTGACTTCCTAGAAAGCTTAAGAGTTTCACTAAATTTCAATCATTTCTTCTACAAGAAAGCTGTCAAAAACAATGTGAACTTCTTGAGAGAGACAAATGCTGAAGAAAAAGAGAGCTGTGATCAATATAAATAATTCTGGAGTTGACAAATGTATGCAAGTCTCACTAGCATTTCTCAAATTAAGGAGAGCATCAGAACTAGACATCTTTATAAATAAAGTCAAAGTGATGATCCACGAGGACACTCAATTGCTTAGGGAACTCAAAGAAGGCTGATAAGGAGCTTTTCCTGAGACATATCTTGAACCTAACAAGGGAGTGGCCTACATCTATCCAACTACCAAGAAGTGCATACACTTTCAAATTCCAAACCACTGTGTGATGAAGAATAAGAAGACCATGATAACTATTGAGACAAAGTTAAAAACCAAGAAGATCAAGTTTGATGAGGATATTGAGATGATCACTATTCTTTCAAATGTTATGGATTAAAACTAATATATATATAATTGCTGTATCTAATAATAAGGAATGTGAGCTTCAAGGCTCGATTTGACTGCTCTTGTGTTTCGTGACTCAATCTGCCTTAACAAGATGCCTACGTACCTTTCTGATTGCCAAGGATCAAGTCAAAAAATGTAGTTCTGATCTGTGGGGTGAGGCCCCTTATATAGATGTTGAGAGTCCTTGAATTGGACTTGGTATAGGAGACTTGGTGGTCAAGTCTCTGAATTAGGATAGACTTAGGAGTCCTAGGGAGTAGAAAGCTGATTCCTTATCCCATGAGGTTCTTTGGAGGCCAATCTACAAGGATTTATATCCTCACTAGGACTTATCTTAATAGATGTTTTTCTCCCTTATTTATTAATCACGAAATTAATAAATAATCGGGGTTTTTGGGCCTTCTTTGTTCCATCAGGCCTAATCTGGTCCACCAGGCCTGATCGACATGTTAACCTTTCTGGTCTTGAATGTCATACATCTTCTTATTGGGCCTTGCAGCCCAAACTAATATGTAATCAGAATTTATTTATCCCTATCATTTACCCCCCAACTTTTGGGAAACATTGATTAGGTTTTGCAGAAGTTAAGTCTATTCATTCCCTTACATGGTTTCATTTTTGCGTAAAGTGTGGAGCGACCTACACGTTTACAACGATTGTTCCTTTTATCCAGGAATTATCTTAATTTCCAGGAATTTTTCCCTTACTTCCGGGATTTTTCCCTAATTTTCTGGATTTTTTCCATAACTTCTAGGATTTATCCTTAATTTCTGGATTTTTCCCTAATTTTCCGGGATTTATCCTTAATTTTCCAGGATTTATCCTTATTTTTGGGGATTTTTCAGATTTCCAGCCCTTTTTCGACCAGGATCCTAGTCGAAATTTCGACCTGGATCCTAGTCGAAGTAGGGGGCAACCTTGCAATCCTGGTCGAAGGAGTTCGACTAGGATCCACGACCTGGAATTCGACCAGGATCCTAGTCGAACTTTCGACCTGGATCTAGGTCGAATACTCACCCCCCTTTTTTTATTCCTGGACTTGAGCCTATCGACTAGAACTCTAGTCGATATTTCGACCTGGATCCTGTTCGAGAACTCTTTGATTCTTATGCTTCGACCAGGATCCACGACCTGGTTTTCGACCAGGATCCTAGTCGATCTTCGACCAGGGTTTTTATCTGGGTTTTTTAATCCCCATTCCTGAAAAATGCTTGATTCCTTTGACCTCGTTCCTGGTCGAGGTTTCGACCTCAATTCAGTCCTGCTATTCCAGTTATTTTCGGGTGTCTGCTCGAAAAATTTCGGGCAGGATTCACGACCTGAATTTCGATCTGGATTCTGGTCTTTTTTACCCGTTATTTTCGGGTGTCTGCTCGAATAATTTTGGGCAGGATTCACGACCTGGATTTCGACCTGGATTCTGGTCTTCCACTAGCCTTCTTCATTGGGCTTTACATCTTTTAGGGCTTTAATTTAGGGTATTGTTTTTTCCAAAACCTAATTGGATTTGGGCCTGGCCTTCTTTTATTGGGCTTAATATTGATCTGGGCTTATTATACCCTGTTTAGAATCCCTTAGAATTCCCAGGAATATTCTGGAATATTCCTTTTTCTGGGCTTTTTCCTTTGGGCCTTTGTCCCTAATGGGCTTTTGTCCCTTCAACTTCCCTTTTCCTCTTATATAAAGGACTGAGGAGAGGCTACTACTCCTCACTTTCTCATTTCTAAGTTCTTCTTCTTTCTCCTCCTGCTAAGATTCTCAGAGCAATAACAGCAAGTCGGAGCTCAAAACCTTTTTTAGGAGCGCTTCTTCAGGTAAAATCCCTCCCTTTACTTTTCGTGTCTATTTTTCCATTGTGTGCCCTTTTAAGATAGCCTGTCTTCGTGCCCTTTTTATCAGATGGCTGACAAGAAAATGACTCGCTTGGCCAAGATGAACGGGGCTAGAAAGTCCAATGAATTTCCTATTCGATCGAGGTACACTTCCTTAATCGACATGATCAACACTCGAGGGGATGAGTACCCGTCTGATGCGCATCTGGACGCGCACGACCATATTAATGCTTTGCGGGATCCCAAGGAGCTGGAAAAGTTGAGGAGCTGCTTCAAAATCAAGGAACCTTTCAAGCTGGTTCTTGCAGGTCCGGCCGATAGGGCCTGCCAGTGGAGGAAGGACGCATTATGCGTCTATAGGGATACTCTAAGGGCAGGTATCAGACTCCCTTTTCATCCGTTCATTCCTCTTTTACTAGCTGATGTGGGCATCAGCCCTTGCCAACTTCCCCCTAATTCTTGGAGGCTTATTTTGTGCTATCTGTCACAATGTGCCAAGCACTATGTCCCCACTTCTGTTGCCGTTTTCAGAAAGATTTTCCAGTTCAAAAACAGCCCTGATAAAAGTCCGGGTTGGGTTTCTCTAAACCAGCGCCCTACTATTCCCCACATTGTGAACGGGAAGTCCATCCCTGACAACAACTTGGGGTGGAAGAAAGATTTTTTGTTCGTCGTTTGGGAGGGTGGCGATTGGGGCACCCTGTTTCGATCGTCCTTTGGGCTTGCCATCGATGGGAGCCAAAATGACATAACTTTGTCTGAGGAGGAGGCTAGAGCTTTCAACCTCCTCACACAAGATAATAGGACTTCCCATTCTTGGGATCTTATCCGGGAGACCGTTCTTGTAGAACGCGGCCTCTCTCCCGTCCCTAAGAAAAGTAAGTTTCCTTCATTATATCTCTTTTTTATTTCCTTCATTTTCTATTCCGCTGATTCTTCAACTTATCTCACTTGTTTGCAGTGGCTGAGAAGATTGAGGAGGCTACCAAGCCTAAAGACCTGGAGACAACCAGGATGAAGTGGACTGGGAAGGTCTTTAAAGACCCACGCCTTGGTGATCGCTTCCCTGAGTTCCTACTCCAAGTAATGGAACCAGGCGAGGAAGGCCCCAGCCAAGTTATGCGCACCAAGCAGAGGCCAGGGGCCTATTTTCAACCTGCTTGGGGAATCCGGGGCAAGGATTCAATCATTGGCAGCACGGCTCTTGCCAAGGAATGGTCTAAGCATTCCATCTCCCCGGTGGATTATCAAGACTTTGTCCTTCAACAGGATTTAGAGGGGAACGAGCTTTTCGGAGCCCAGGCTTTGGCGACGGTACGTTTTTTTTTCTATGCCCTTCATACTTGCCCTTTTCGATTTTCTTATCTCATACTTTTGCTGCTTCTCTTATAGGCTAACGCCCACTTTCAAGGGGCGATTCACCAAGCCAAGGCTTGGAAGGTTGGCCTGGAGGACGCTAACAAGAAGTTGGAGGAGGCCAACCAGAGAATAGAGGCCCTTGAAGCTCAACTTGCCTCTTCCACTTCTGACTTGGAAACGGCCCGGGCTGAGAATGTTATCCTGAAGGCTCAGAAGGATAAAGCCTTTGATGGCTGGATGGACACTCAAGAGTTCAAGGACTTGATGGTGGAGCACGATGCTCTCCTACATCCAGTTAGCTATAGAGAAGGCTGGGATGCTGCTGTGGAGGCCATACAAGATGAATTTACAGAAGTCCTCGAGCAGTCCTCCTTTCCTTGCCCTGTGCGAGTTCCAGAGCTTGGGGGTGTTACTGAGAAGCTTGCTGATATGATCAAGGACGACCCTTCAGGGAGCCAAGGCCACAAGAGAAAAGAGCTTGGGTCCAGCTCCGGAGAGGAGGAAGATTATTCTGAAGAGGAGTTTGAGCCTGTCACTAAGAAGGTCAGGGTGGAAGAGCCTCCAAGAGCAGCGCCTCAGCAACCAACATCTCCCACAGAGGGATCCTCTACAGGGACTTCGGAGGGGACGACCGAGACGTCCGAAGGGACGACTGAGACATCCGAGGAGACTTCGGATAGTGGTTCCGAGGAATCCCAGCCTTCCAAGGCCTAAGTTTTTTTTATGTATATCTTCTTTTTGAACTTTATTCATATCATAACTTGTTACCCTGCGGGGTTATATTTCATATGCTGCTTTTCTTACTCGCCTTTCTTTCCAATACTTAATACGCGTTTAGGAATGAATTTTTGTTATACCCACACAAGGTATTATCATAACTTAAACATCTAAAGGTTGAAATAATTTCAAACTCTTAATCATGAAGTCTGGATTTTTAAAACCTTACATGGTATGGGTTCGACCCTTAACAATAATAACTCGATAATGTAAATTCTACTGGAATATAAAATCCTACACAAGCAAAGCTTCAAGGTGCTTTTAAACCTACTTGTCATACTGACAAGTGAGAATCGTACTTCAATTATCCTACACATAGTAAACCTTCAGGTTTTACGCATGCCAAGTTCTCGGGATTTCAAAACCATCCATAGTCTCTAGCTTGTAGGTTCCTCTACCCTGAACACTCCTGACTCTGTACGGCCCTTCCCAATTCGGGGCAAGTTTCCCTTTTTGTCCTACACCAGATGCTTCTATCTTCCTCAAGACTAGATCGCCTTGCTTGAAAAACCTTTCTTTAACCCTTAGGTTGTAGTAGAATGAAGCCTTTTTCTGATATTCTACTATCTTTGCATGTGCCTTATCTCGCACTTCATCGATTAGATCCAGGGCTAACCTCTGCTCTTCTTCATTTTCTTCTGCATTGAAAGCCTGAATCCTTGGAGAGGAATGTGATATCTCCACTGGAACTACTACTTCTGCCCCATATGCCAATATGAAGGGAGTTGCTCCTGTCGTGACTCTACAGGTAGTCCTATAGGCCCATAATATGGGAAGTATCTCATCCACCCAATTATTTCTTGACTTCTCGATCCTCTTCTTTAGTCCATCCAGGATTATTCGATTTGCTACTTTCGCTTGCCCATTGGCTTGTGGGTGAGCCATAGAGGTGAACCGTAACTCAATTTCATTTTCTTCACAATACTTTTTGAATTCCTCATTGTTGAATTGTGTTCCATTGTCAGTGACGAGGATACGGAGAATTCCATATCGGCACATAATATTTTCCCACAGGAATTGTGCAACTTGCTTAGTTATGATTTTGGCCAAGGGTTTGGCTTCAATCCACTTGGTGAAATAATCAATGGCGATAATAAAATTTTCCTTTATCCCGGGGCCATAGGGAAAGGCCCCAGAATATCCATCCCCCACATAGCAAAGGGAATGGGCGAGTTGATAGATGTCAGCATCTCGGGAGGTTGTCTAACAACAGGTGCATGCTTTTGACAGCGATCACACTTCTTCACATATTCTTTGGCATCGGCCATCGTTTCTGGCCAATAAAAGCCTAGACGAGTTATCTTATGAGCCAAGGCCCTGCCCCCCAAGTGTTGTCCACAAATACCTTCATGCACTTCTTCAAGAGCCAAGCGTGCCTCATCGGGCCTGAGACACCTCAAGTAGGGAACCACGAAAGATCTTTTGTAAAGAATCCCATCTATCAAAGAGTACCTTAGTGCTCGAACAGTTAACTTCCGTGCTTCAGTTGCATCACTTGGCAACCAACCGGTTTGAATGTGAGCCTTGATAGGATCAATCCATGACGTCCCCAGGCCTATGGGAGCCACAAGCTTAACATCTATGCTTCGTGTCTTCAAAACACGGAAGTACACACTTCCTGAACTTTCTTCTATCTCAGATGAAGCAAACTTTGATAGCGCATCTGCCTTAGCATTTTCTTCCCTTGGAATGTGTTCAACATGGCATTCATTAAATTGGGTCATCACAACCTTTACTAGGCGGACATACTTAGCCATCGTATCATCCCTTGCCTCAAATTCTCCCTTTACCTGGGATATGATCAGCTTCGAGTCTCCACGGACTTTTAAGTTTTTGACTCTAAGTGTCCCAGCTAGACCAAGGCCAGCTATCAGGGCTTCATATTCTGCCTCATTGTTTGTGGTTGGGAAGTCTAGCTTCATAGCATACTCAATTAAGAACCCATCAGGGCTTTGCAAAACCAACCCTGCTCCACTGGAATTTGTTTTTGATGCTCCATCAAAATAGAGGACCCAATATTCTTTGTCCTTATCATCCTTCTCTCTGTCCCCATTATCGACTCCCTTGTCTTGAGGTATGGTATCTTCCTGCCCCCTGACTTCTTGGTTGGGTATGGTACATTCCACCACGAAGTCAGCTAGTGCCTGGGCTTTTATGGCCGTACGTGGCTTATACTTGAGATCGAACTCTCCCAACTCTATTGCCCACTTAATCAACCTCCCACTTGCCTTGGGACTGTGAATGATATTTCTTAGTGGCTGATTCATTAGCACCTCAATCTGATGAGCCTGAAAGTAAGGACGCAGTTTTCTCGAAGCCATTACCAAGGCTAGAGCAAATTTCTCAATAGTTGAATAATTCAATTCAACACCATGCAGAATTTTGCTGACATAATATACGGGTTTCTGAACTTTTAGCTCCTCCTTAACCAACACCGCGCTCAAGGCGCTCTCTGAAACAGCCAAGTACAAGAATAAAACTTCATTCAAAGATGGTTTGGCCAACAACGGGGCCTAAGCCATATACTTCTTTAACTCTTCGAACGCCTTCTGGCTTTCCTCATTCCATACAAAGTTTTTGATATTCTTTAGTGACTTGAAGAATGACAAGCACTTGTCTCCTGACTTGGAGATGAATCGTCCTAGTGCAACGACCCTTCCTGTGAGCTTCTGAACATCCTTGACAGTTTCTGGTGGTTCCATGTCCAGGATTGCCTTTATTTTATCGGGGTTAGCCTCAATTCCTCTCCTTGAGACCATCAATCCCAAGAATTTTCCAGATCCTACTCCGAAAGGGCACTTCGTAGGATTCAACATCATCTTGTGGTACCTCAGGACCTCAAAAGCTTCCCTCAAATGGGTTATATGATCAGTCTTTACTAGACTCTTGACTAACATGTCATCAACATAGACTTCCATAGTCTTACCAATAAGATCCTTAAAAATTTTATTTACCAACCTTTGATAGGTGGCTCCTGCATTCTTGAGACCAAACGCCATAACAAGATAACAATAAACACCAAAGTCAGTGATGAATGATACCTTTGGAATGTCATCCTTATGCATTTTGATCTGGTTGTATCCGCTAAATCCATCCATGAAACTCAGCATCTCATGCCCAGCAGTGGCATCAATCAAAGTATCAATTCTTGGCAGCGGAAAACAGTCTTTAAGGCATGCATCATTCAGATCAGTAAAGTCTATACACATCCTCCACTTTCCATTAGCCTTCCTCACCATTACATGGTTTGCTAACCACTCCAGAAATTGGATCTCCTCAATGAAACCAGCCTCTAAGAGCTTTTCTACTTCCTGTTTTATAGCCTCTTGTCTTTCCGGGGCAAAATTTCTTTTCTTTTGCTTCACTGTCTTCTGGCTTGGATCCACGTTTAACCTGTGAGTAATCAATTCCGAGTCTATGCCTGGCATATCAGCTGCTGACCATGCAAACACATCACTATTTTCTTGCAAAAATTTCACCAACTTCCCTCTAAGGGGCTCCTCTAATATGGCTCCAATGAAAGTCATCCTCTCAGGATTCTCGGGGTCTAAAGGAATGGAAACCAAGTCTTCTGTTGGCCTTCCTCTATTCTCGTCATTTTCTCGGACATTCATATCTTCAATAGGAAGAACCTGCCCCCCGACTCCATCTGCCCTTAAAGAGGCCACATAACAGCTTCTAGCCATTTTTTGATCTCCTCTCTCTTCTCCAATCCCGTTTCGGGTGGGAAACTTCATAACTGAATGGTAGGAAGAGGGGACCACCTTAAAGGCATGTATCCCTGTTCTCCCCATGATAGCATTATAAGTTGAACTAGCCTTTACTACCACGAAATCAAACATCTGCGTTGCTTGTCTTGGTTCCGTACCTATGGTGGTTGGCAATTTGATTATCCCTTCCATAGGACTTTCTACTCCAGCAAATCCATATATCGGCATGTCGGTTGGTGTCA
This sequence comes from Apium graveolens, assembly GCF_009905375.1. NCBI lineage: Eukaryota > Viridiplantae > Streptophyta > Magnoliopsida > Apiales > Apiaceae > Apium > Apium graveolens. Next base: position 74,966,422 of record NC_133655.1, read on the forward strand.
ACTGGGAATCGTTATACCCTATCCTTAGAAAGGCATCGTGGAGCAATATATCCACAGAAGCACCATTATCCACAAGAACCCTCTTAACCGGGCTATTTACTATTATTGGTGTTATGACCAGCGGGTCGTCATGAGGAAACTTTACATCCTCTAGATCAGAATCATCAAAAGCCAATGTTACTTCTGTCCTGGCCCTCTTCGGGGCTTCTCCAACAATATGCATAACCTCTCTAGTATATGCCTTTCTGGAATTTTTAGACAATCCAGCAGCAATTGGACCTCCAAATATCGTGTTTATCACAGGGCCTTGAGGTCGCGACCCTCCAAAAATTGCATTTATAACCGGCCCTCTAGGTTGGGGATTCCGCCCCTGATCATCTTGGTCCCTCCTATGATCTTCAAAGTTCTTCCTTCCATTATTATTCCTGTCCCCTCCTTCTCCAGTATACTTGTTCAATCTTCCTTTTCGAATCAAAAACTCAATTTCGTCTTTCAATTGCCTACACTCATCGGTGTCATGGCCAACATCTTTGTGGAATTTGCAATACTTGCTCTTGTCCAGCTTGGCAGGATCAGCTTTCAAGGGCTTAGGCCAACGAATATCTCGATCTTTCTCGATTTCCATCAAGATCTGGCTTCTAGGAGCATTCAGCTTAGCGTATTCGGTGAACTTTTGCCCAGGTCCTCCCTTCTTGCGGGTTGAATCAGGGTTTTGTTCGGTTCTAGGATATTTGTCCTTGGCGATATACTCCAGATCAGTTTTTCGCTTCTTGCCTCCAGTGGACTCATTACTTACTACGGTCTTCTTCATGCTTTCTTCAACCTTGATATACTTCCCTGCCCTCTCTTGGAGCTGCAACATGCTTTCAGGGGGATGTTTGGCCAAGGACATCTTAAAAAACTCATCCCTAGTTCCTTGTTGCAGTGCTATCATGGCTACCTTATCATCAAGGTCTGGGACTTTTAAAGCCTCCTTTGTAAAACGATTCAGGTAATCTCTCAAAGACTCCTTAGCTCCCTGCACAATACTCATAAGAGATGCTGAACTTTTCTCATGGACTCTCCCACTGATGAACTGCTTAATAAAAGCCTGACTTAATTCTCTGAACGATCCAATAGAGTTTGGGGGCAAGCGACTGTACCATCTTTGAGCCATACCCGACAGGGTTTGAGGGAAGGCCCGACACTTTATAGCATCATTCACGGGTTGCAGCAGCAGTGCATTAGAGAATGTCCTAACATGATTAGCGGGGTCTCCCGTGCCATCATAGGCTTTAATAGTGGGCATATTGAATTTCCTTGAGATATGGGCATTCATTATCTCTTCTGTGAAGGGTGGAGTTGGATCATCAGGATCTCCAAGGGGAAGGAGATTGCTTGGATCAGTTCTTGGGACGACAGCCCTTCTTCGTACCGGACCATCCAGGTCTATGACAGGAGGAGGATTTCTCCCCCTAGGAGGTATCTGGGGTCTGGTGGCCTGGTGAGCCTCCAAATCACGCCTCAGCCTTTGGATCCCAGTCTCATGAGCCCTGATCCTTTCCTGCACTTCTTGGGGATTCGCCCCTTGGGTGCTTTGAGGGCGTTGCCTTCCATCGGCCATTGGCTCTTTCCCAGGACGCCTCCTTCTCGGGGCCACTTCATCATCCGAAGATTCGGAGTCTCTCTCAGTGTAAGGACCAGAAAATTCCCGATCCTCGGGGATAGGAGCCAAACCTCGTATATAGGGGGGCGATTGCCCTAGTGCTTCACTTCGCCCAACATATCCACTTCCTCCAACCTCGGGGTGAAGGGGCATCCCATAAGGGGGGTTAGTAGTAACAACAATTGTATTCATACCCGACGGGTCGGGAATTCACAGGTATATGTACTTGTTGAACTTGAGGATTCGTACCTTGAATAGTCGGGGGAGTCGTCCCTTGTGGCTGAGGTTGAGTTGCCCCTATCTGGGTTTCCGCTTGAGTAGATGCATAAGTTGAGTGGGGAGGTATCTCCACGGTGGACGAAATCATCTGGGTTATTCCCAATGGTGTTCCTTCCTCCAGAGCTCTAGTTGTTCTCCGTGTTCTCGCCATGGTTGTTGTTGTGCCTTCCCACAGACGGCGCCAAATGTTATGGATTAAAACTAATATATATAATTGCTGTATCTAATAATAAGGAACGTGAGCTTCAAGGCTCGATTTGACTGCTCTTGTGTTTCGTGACTCAATCTGCCTTAACAAGATGCCTACGTACCTTGCTGATTGCCAATGATCAAGTCAAAAAACGTAGTTCTGATCTGTGGGGTGAGGCCCCTTATATAGATGTTGAGAGTCCTTGAATTGGACTTGGTATAGGAGACTTGGTGGTCAAGTCTCTGAATTAGGATAGACTTAGGAGTCCTAGGGAGTAGGAAGCTGATTCCTTATCCCATGAGGTTCCTTGGAGGCCAATCTACAAGGATTTATATCCTCACTAGGACTTATCTTAATAGCTATTTTTCTCCCTTATTTATTAATCACGAAATTAATAAATAATCGGGGTTTTTGGGCCTTCTTTGTTCCATCAGGCCTGATCTGGTCGACCAGGCCTGATCGACATGTTAACCTTTCTGGTCTTGAATGTCATACATCTTCTTATTGGGCCTTGCAGCACAAACTAATATGTAATCAGAATTTATTTATCCCTATCACAAGATATGTAAACAATGTTGATGCCCTCCTACCAAAAACCAATATAAACATAAAATATGCTGATCATGATGATGATGATGAGCAAAAGAAAAGTGAACCTAAATCTTTTGGCTAAAATCGTAGTCACTCTAGCAATGGTTATGGCAGTTAGAAAGAGGCTTCTAAGAAAAAGGATGAGAAGAAAGGTGGTGATAAAGATGGAGAGAAGAAGAAGAGTGGAAGAGATGGTAAAGATACAAAGAAAACATCAATAAGCCAAACATTCAAACCTCTACAAACCTCAACCCAAATTCCTAGCCAAACACAAACTCAAAGCTTCAAACCTTCAAGAGTAAATATCTTTACAAACCTACAATCAACTCTCTACTCAAAATAGTTATCCTAGCCAATCATACCTCCTTGAAGAAACTGATCAAACCTCCATCATTCAAACAACCAACCAAAACTCACTTCAAGTCTACTGGGAGAAAAACAAAGAAAAGAGAAGCTGAAATGGGTGCTCTTTGGAACTGCTTCAATCAAAATGATTTTCTACCAATCTCAGAAGAAATATCAGATGATGACTACAATAATCAACTAGCTGAAGAAATAGTAAAAGTCTATGTAGAAACTCTAGAAGTGGTAAAAAAATTACTTTAAAGACGCACTACGCCATAGATCGGATTCTGCAACCCCAAGAAACCTTTACTAAAAGCCAAAAAACCATTACTACAGGTCAAAAAAATGCTATTGCAACGATTTTTTGGGGTTGCAATTTTAGCCGTTGGGAAAGCACTTTTTTGCAAACCCGACAAATTCTATTGCAACCCCTGCTTATCTGTTATAGAAACATTCTATTGCAATACCAACTGAGTTGCAATAGGACTTGACCAGTATTACAACAGGGTTTGGGCTATCAGTATAATATTGTGGGCCCCACATGTGGGCCCCCATTTTGTATTATTTACTAATTTGCATATCCCAAAAATATATAACATGTTAATTTCAATACTAAATAATACCAAAGGCAATCAATATTTACCAAAATTGTGACAATCAGTAAATATTTGAATTATTTTATAAGTATGATATATATATATATATATATATTTGTAAATAATTTATGATATAATGTCAATTATGCGGATTCCTTATATATTGTGTATAAATTTATCGTATAGTATTGCGAATGTTGTCGGGATATTTTTAAGCGTATAACTTTTGTACGCGAGTAAGATTTTCGTTACGCAATTAAATAAGTAGCGCGATTTGATGATATATGAATAGTTGCGACTACGCGATTAAATAATAATTAAGATTCTCGCGATTTAGCGATATTTGAATAAGTTGCGATTAGGCGATAATTATATTCTAATATTGCGGAATAGAGTCAATTTATTTGCAATTGCTTGTGTGATTTATAATGTGTTAATTATATTTTACATGACTTATTTATTAGTGTGATATTGTTAGAAAATCTTTTAATATAAATTTTTGTCCGATTTTTTTTTGAAAACAATTTTATTAAACCTCTAAAATCTCATAGTATTTATGGTATTAATCTTGTGATTTATGGATTTATATTTTAATTACTAAAACTCATTCTTTTTAATCATACTTTTAATAGTTATTGAATTACAAGTGTACCCTTGCATGCAAATTCCACCCAAATAGAAATTAAGGGTAAGACCGACCTTTCACCCTCCACTAACTCCATTTGACCAACTAAAAGACCCATAAAACCTTGCATGCAAAATCTTTCAAGTAGTAGATGAAGGATAGAATGGAAACTCCACTACCACTTGGATGAAACAAAAGCTAGCCAAACCACACAATCTCACATCATTTCTCTCACCACACACACCACTCCATCTCTCCTCTCCATACTCCCTCTCGGATGCACCCTAAAACCCTCCCCACCCATTTCATTTTCTTCCACATTTCTTCATTTTCTTACACCTTTCAACTCATCTAAGCAAGGGTCATCTACACTTAGTCCTATATCTTCATTTAAGGTTAGTTTCTTAGTTGTATCTGGTTAAAGATAAGGGTTTTAACTTTTATTCTTATGAATCTAGATTTGAACACAATATGGCTCATAAAACTTAAGCAAGAGATGGTCTTGACAAAGTTTTTTGCTTCCATTTTCAAGCCATGATCTTGACCTCAAGCATTCGGCAATGACTCCCAAGGAGCCGAATGGATTTCATTTGTGTTAGTTGGTTTTTCTTTAAAAAGAGACTTTTTATGTGGCTTTCAAAGAACCTCTGATCTCTTAAAATGTATTTCACAAAGTTTCCATCCTTGCATACCATGATTTTTATGATTAAAATTAAAGTTAGTACTAACATGTCATAATATAAGTGACATTTCAGACAAATGTGTTATGTGACTTAAATTAGAGTTTTTTTGCAATGCATGCCATAGTTTTTGCTCTAAAATGCTAGTATGTTATGTTCCTTGATAAGCCATGATCAAATTTAATAGCCATCAAGTTGATGCCATGTATTTTTAGTTCAAAATTTTGCATACTTAAAATCTGCTCTGCTATGCTCTCTATTTTTGCCTCGGTAAATGACTTATATGGCTAGATTTATGCTCTTAATTTCCTATAAAATGATAGTTAGTAGGGTTCTGTACATTGTAGGTTAGATTTATTGGCTTGATTGTTGGTATTGGTGATGAGGTGGGAGTTAAGGTGGAAGGAGGAACACTAGGCACTAAGTAGCAGAATTTTTTTTACCATAAGTATAGGTTGTTTTAGGTGAGTTTTGGTGAGGCCTTGCTAGGCCCGAGTTCACTGGATTTAATACTTGAGTTTTAATTGAGTCCAGTGGCTTTGATTCATTGAGAAACTTGCATTTAGGTAGTTGCACACCCACATATCCGAGAGTAGCTCAGAACAGGGCAGGACTGCGTAAACTTGAATTTTGGTCGATTATAACAATGTCTTAGGCTAGGCCTTCATGGGGACTTGGCTTATATAAGTGTAATACATCCTTAGGAAGCTTAAAAAATCATTAGGATTAAAAATTGAGTGAGAAAAGTGAGTTGTATGTAAGTAAAAATAGAGCAGAGGGAATTCGAAAGGGGCTGGGCAGAGTCAACTTTGAGCAGAGGCCTAGAGAGGCCTAGGTGAGGCATTGGCATGAAACAAAATATGAGAGTTGGTTTTAGGTCTTAAGAATCCATGTGAATTGGTTTTTTTAGAAGGACCAAGCTAGAAATTAAGATTTCTGCCAAGGAGCACAGGTAGTGCAAACGGGTGCTAGCAGGGAACTTAAGTGTGGTTATTGATCTTTGTAAAACATATAGGAGTGAGGTCTCTGAGTCTTACCAAATTTAGAAGTTAGTTTATAGTCTTATAAACCTTTAGGAAGTGACTTGGAGTGAAGGCCCAAGATGGAAGCATCCCATTTCCACCAAGGTACCCGAGAGCACCCTTAGAGTGACATTAGGAAGCTTTCATGGTATTTGTTGCAATTGGGACTTAGTGGTGAAGGATCTGAGTGTTGCACAACATCTTTAGGTTTAAGATAAGGTCAGATTAGATATATGGGAGCATTAGTAATAGTTCTTATGTGTTACTTGCTTATGTGTTTAGGGATTTAAGTGATATTAGTATAAATAACTAAGTAGCATATGCCATGCCATTATGTGATTATGTGATTATGTGGATTACTTGAAATGTATGTGATTAAGTTATGTGTATTCATATAATTATAAGTACTTGTGTAATAGTAGCTATGATAAGGGTAAATATTAGTACATAGGTATGTACGCTAAGTCTAGGAGCTTATAAGCTTATAAGGTGTTAAAGGGTAAATAATAATGAGGTTAATATAATGTGTAGGTTCCGAAGCGAAGGGGAAGACTCGTGCCATCAAGATCGAATAATCTTAGAACTGTTGAAAGGAAAGTTATTTACCTTCTGATCCTTATAATTGTTGCAAGTATACATACTTTTTTGTGAATGCTTAGTTGTAATAATCACCATGTCATTAATTATTTCAAATACTTCCGTTAATAGCTCTTAACCTTGTTAGTACCTTACCTTCAAAATATTTCCTATCCATTAGGCCGGGAATACTAAATTCTCTACCAAATTCCCTAATGTGAACCTCATAACACAATCATATTCATAAATATCAAAATACCAACCTCGATACAATGTAGTGTTGACTTTTATTTTATTCGACCTTGGAACTCACCCCATAGAGATTTCTAATATACATTTGATACTTCATTAGTGAATTTGGTTTTCCCTTGTTACAATTCAATTAAAGTGATACCAAATCTTTCCCCGTCATCCATGTTATAAATCATTATAAAATAAATGTTTTCTTAAACTTAGTGGATTGGACCTAGATGCAAGTCTTTTTCACTCTTATTGATAGGCTCATATATAGCCTAGGGATCCCATTATATTTGAGAACCCAGTGCGGTTCGGGATTACTTCGCGGCTGATCAGCGGCTATAATCTGTAGCATCCTAAAATGAAATTTTTATGATTTGATTATAACATGTTACCACAATGCCATGATTCCATATGCCCATATTTCGATTGCTATGATTCTACTTGCCCTTTATATTATGACTTCATGTTTCTTATTGTCATTTTTATCAAGTATCCACGACCTCTTAATTTATGAACTCTTGATATTGAGGTAATGCCATGTATAGTAGAACTGTTAGTACTTGCTGAGCAGTTTTAACTCATTTTCTCATATTTAATCCTGTTCTACAGCTAGCAACCATGGTACGCACCAAAAAAAACCGCTCGTAAGTCGACGGCCGGAGACGCCGAGAACCATTTGAGGGCGCAGGTAGACTATGGATATAGATTAGGCGAGATCCGCCACTATGAAATCTTATATTAGTTAGAAGGGCTATTCCAAACTCTGAACTTGTAAAGATCTTGGGATTTTTATTATTTTTGGTTGGGTTGTAATCGGTTTATCATCATCTTTTCAATTTATAAGTATGTAATATAGTTATGGTTCACATTTATTTCGTGTGTGTGTGTTGTTGTTTGGGGTGTGATAAAAATACACCGCCACCAAAGTATTTAGCTTGATAAATAGTTCAAAATTCCAATCCAAGCATACCAAATAAGATACATTCTTAAAAACATTTAACACCTTAATCTAAAATTAAAAACGATGAAAGGCTATAAATATAATTGTAAATACTATCCATCTGACTAAGAAGTTAGGCCTTGTCCGGTAAAATTTACACTTTTTTCTTCCACTAGTTCATCAGCCCCCTTCATTTGGTCCTTCGAAACCATTACACATGGCTTTTTTTTTTAATTTTGTCCTGCAAATTAAAACCACAATCATATAAATTTAAAAAATAGATGTGCTGAAAAATATGTATCACATGTGATCAAGTAAATAATAGGATACTTACAATTAAACGGTAATTATTGACTTTATAATAAGGTTGTCTTTGTATTGTAAAAGAAAAAAAATAACCAAACAGTGAATGCAAAACATGTTTCAATACTAGCCATTATTTAAGGATAAGACCAGAAAACTATACTAATACTAATACTGAGATCCACAAGACACTTGCATTAAAAACTATACTAATACTTGGAAGCAAAACAACTGATTTCCAACTAAAGTACAATGAAGGGTGGACATAAACTATACATAACCAGAATATAATATTGAAGCTAAATCAATTGTACTTTTGTTCAACTAAAGTATAATTGATTTAGCAAATTAGCATGTTTATATCAAGTTTCCATTTTTTCCCTTGTAATAAAAGTCATGGAGAAACATGTAGCCAGAAGCAGGGACGGAGGCACATCATAGCTAGGGTACGCAATGGAGAGTGTACAAGAAGCTTACTAACTTCACTAATCATAGTTGGACTTTAGTGCAATGTTAATGTGTTCTAAAACATGGGATGGGTTCATATCCCACTCGCAAAAGCACACATGTGCCCACACAAACACACAAAAAAACACATAGCATGCTCTAAAATGTCAGATATATGCATTATGTAAATATAGCTGAGGTCACTGAACTGGTCCAAGGCACTTTCCTTTATCAGCTATATTTTCAGAGTATTATAGGAACCATATACTATTATTTGATTTCAATACCATCATAACAAAAGATATAATACAAAGTTTACCATTCAAGGAGGTAATATTCACTTGCACAAATTCCAAAACACAAGGATATCAACAATAACTGACTTTACCTTGACCTGAAGCCTCATAAACTTTACATAATCCACAATTTCATCAAGCATCACAGCTGTAACGACCGGGAAATTACGCTTGTATTATTTCATAATAAAGATAAATTATGTGTATTATTATGTGATTAAATGTGTTGAGTCATAAAACCCTAACTGTTATGTGTTACGTGTTGTCTGTTTTGATCCGAACGTGTTTTGGATATTTATTGAGTGTTTTATCGTAAGTTACATATTTTATATCAAAACCCGTACAGCTCAAACAGTGTTTTAAAAAGCCCGTATTTCAACAAAATCATTGGCCCTATTTTGCCAAAAACAACCTATACCATATCACTATTTTGAACCCCTAGACGTTTTACAAATTTACCTTTTTCGCGAAAAATGACTTTTCCGGACCCCTTCGGGTACCAAAAACCCCACAAAAATCACATTTTTATTTTTATATGATCATGAAATTATCATACATTATTTTTCTTTGCATTTTTGTCATATTCATAATTTTTGGGAATTTTTGACATTTATTTTGTATTTATTGGATATTTAAAAATTCATTATTAATACACAAAAATTATAAGAATTGGGGCCAAATATTTTTATTAGATGTGTAATTAGACCCTTAATTTTATTTAGGGGTATTATTTTCATAAATATAAAAAGCTGAATTAAGGTTAATAAATTAGTTAATTATTATAAAAAAAATCAGAAAATCAAGAAATAATTAGTGTTGGTGAAGAACAATCAGAGAATTCAACTGCAGATTTCATAGTGATTCTGTTACCCGTTTTGATCATGTGAGTTACCAAAACAATCCTCTTGATATCTACTTTCTATTCATACCATTAATTTCGTGTTTTGTTGATTTTATTTTCCATTCGATTTTTAGGGTTTATACTCTAAATTAGGGATTCATGATTTAGGAATCGTTTGATGTTTTGGTTGATTCAGTTAGTTTTGTTGTAAACTCAGGAGTAATCGGGTATTTTTATTTCGATTTTAGGACCCTTGAATCGATATGTCGAGTTCTTGAGTTTTACTAATTTTGAATTCGTTTTTCTGTGATTTTGAAGATGTGTTGATTGTTGTTGAGTATTGAGATTGACTGTAGAACTCAGGAGCTTCGATTTCGTATAACAATCGTTGAGTTTGGTTTCGTTTTGGAGGAGGTGTCGTTTTCCGGTGACGCCGCCGGAAAGGTTCGAGTTTTGGCCGGTGAAATCGAAGGAGGACTGGGCAGGAGTTGTGGATGGTGCAGATGAATTCCCAGGAGTATTACAAATCGATCCCCATTGAAATCGATCGAGATGGCCTCGAAAAGGATTCGCCGTCGAATCGCCGGAAACATCCGTAAGTGACGGAGTATTCGCCGGATTCTGGGCAGCTTGGTCGTGTTCTTGAAGAACCGGGTTCGACCCGGTTTCCAACCCGGTTTCGACCCGGGGTTTGATCCCCCAACCCTGAAAACCTGTTCCGGTTTGGTGTTTCTGGATTTTCTATTATTTTATTTACATTTTATTAATTCAAAAATCAGTTTTATTAATTCTAAAAATCAAATAAAAATTAGCTTTAAATTCTGAAAAATATTATAATTAATTTCTAAATTATTTTATTAATTTAGAAATTCGAATTTAATTATTTAATTAATTATTTAATTATTTATCTAATTATTTATTAGTTATTTAATTAACTAATAATTAGATAATTAATTAATAATTAGATAATTAATAAATAAGGACTAAAAGTAATCGAATAATATGGATAAAAATTCGTTAATTAGCTGAATATTGTGAGTAACTTGTATTTATATGAGTAGTGTTTCGATAAGTAGAATTATTAATCAAGCGATAATTATTCGAAGAATGTCGTGCTGATTATTTGTATTGAATAATTAAATACCGATAGTTAATTGATTAATAAATCGTATAAGATATAATAATAATAATGGTTCGATTGTTATGCGAAGATCGCGAGTAACTCGTATTTATACGGGTGGTCCATAATAATAAAGATAATAATAATATATGCAGTGACTCTACTTACCAACCTCCACGGACCGCAACAGGTTAAAGTATGCACACAAGCCAAACACACTAATATATTACAAACCGTTCAAATCCCAACTATTTCAAACTCAAACTAAGTATTAAACATTATTACAAACTTTTACAAACTTAAATTATCCCAAAAGAAGCCTACTAGCTCAGCTTTCTCAACCTGAACCCCTAGCTCTCGCGCTGGACTGGGGATCCTTGCTACCAACTGGTTCTTTTTTTAACTGGAAAGAATATAAACAACATCGCACAAATGAGCTAACTAGCTCAGCAAGTCACAATGATAAAACTGAGAATAATGATCATCAGGTGAATATGATTATGATATCAAGTGAACAATGGATTATGATTTAGAATTGGATATTATACTTTTAATTTAAAAACCAAGGTTAGGCTGCTGATCAGTCACACACTAACCCCGAGCAAGGCACACATCATTGCTCTAACTACTGGATCCAAGGCACACATTGGCCTAACTTGACCATTATATGGTCTGACCACGAATTTGGTCCACAATTTTATAAAAACAATCCAATTCTAACATAATAACAGAATATGCAATAATAAACAATAACCGAAATCATTAACAACAATAAATGTTTAACAATAAAAGGGTTTCAATCCTTATAAGGATCAATAAGGTAATTTAAAAGCTTGGATGCTGGGTAATGAAAGAATTGGATAACAAAGGAATCAACATTTCAGGGTTTCAAAGATTTGGGCTTTCAAAGCATATGATACAATGATTGAATGTACAAGTAATTCAGTTCAGTGTTTGGGATTTTGTTTACATGTATTTGTGGAGTAATATCGTATACTTGAGATTTGTGTTTAGGTATACAACAATCAATGGTCTAGAAAAAATAAGGTTTATGGCTCAAGAACAATAACTGGAATCAGAGTTTAGGGTTCAGTGCTTCAAAGCACTTGCAATATCAATCTGACTATCAAATACTACAATATCTCGAGAAAGTTCAAAACACTTGCCTGATATTAGCTTACTACACTGCACTCGCTTCCAATCACAAGCGTCTTACTCCTCAACTATCTGTTTCCCTTTCCTACGTCGTGCCTCTTCTTCTCATATATCATAAGCATCTATCAATAATTTACTCATGGAATTCTATTCAACACATACTTATATCTACCCTTCGTTTTATCCAAATCCGATTAACGGATTGAAAGTTATGCGATAATCAAGTAAACACCGAATATATAGACCGATAGTCAATTAACAAGTCACATATAGCACATAATACATCACGTAATCAATGATATATTATTTATAAAGAAGTTTTGGGTCGTAAATAGGCTTTCTGGTATTTAAAATGATTTTTAAAACATTTTTCGGAATTAAAACGGGTCGTTGGATCAATTTCGGGTTAATAAACAGGGTTCGGTTGGCCAATTCTGGCTCCAAAATAATTTTAGAATAATTATCGAGCCTTGGAAATAATTTAGAATAATATTTTAAAGCTCGAAACTATTTTTCAGAATTTTTTAAATCATTTTTAAATAATTAAATCTAATTAAATAATTAATTAAAATCAATTAATAATTAATTAAATCAATTAATCAATTAATTTTCGAATTAATTGACCAATCAATCAATTAGAAATTAACTGGAATTAATTAACTAATTAATTTAGATGTATTTGTGAATTAAAAATAATTTTCAGAATTAAAATTATAATTTTTAGAATTTTCAGAAATTAAAAACGAATTTTTATAATAAAAATAAATAGGAAATATGATTTTTAAACATTTTTAAAACAGAAATCCAATTTTTGCAAAGTCTAGAAACTACAGGGACCAAACTGCATCGTTTTCAAAACTGCAGGGACCAAACTGCAATTTTGCAGTCCAGTCGCCGGAAAAAGTCGGGGATGGCCGGAGAACACGTTCCCGGCGTCCTCACCCCACCAACACCTCCAGATCACATCTACACAACACCAGGAACACAACCATGCAATCAATTCATCCTAACAATCCCTGAGTTGGCCGTAATTTGGCCGTGAAATTTTCCAGTTTCCGGCGAACATCGGAAAACTTCAAAACACAACTCCCTTCTCTACAGACCTCGTTGGTTCATGAAACTTATACGACTAGATTGCAAATTTCACAGAGAACACAACCCACTATAACACAATATCAATCTATCACAGAATAAGAAACCCCCAAATTTCAATTAAGAACATTCATACGGGTTATAAACCCTAATTTTAAAATTCGAAAATCAAACTCAAATTTGAACATGTTATTGAACTCCAAATCAGACGTATGACATATGAAAATCATCAGGAAAACAAGCTCTACAACATGCAATCATCAAATCATACAAACAATCATCCGAACAAAAAATCATATTTTTAATAAAATAAATTTGAAAATAAATAAATTTTTAGAAAAATAACCTTGATTTCTGCAGGTGTATGGATTACAGAATCTGGTAGAGCTCTTCAAGACCTTCAGATTGGTTACTCGAGCTTTCCAAACCGAATTCAATAACACCTCCAAATGCTTGTTTGATTCTTAGAACAGTTTTAGGAAATTAGGGTTTTTCTCTGAAAATTATATAATTATCTGTCTGCAAATGATTTTGATACGAAATAAAATACGGTAAAAGGCTATTTATAATTACGGAAAATTAGTATCCCATTGGATCATTCCGGATATAAAACGGTACGTTTATTTGTAAAAACTGATCCAAACAGTATCGATTTTCGGGATAATTATCCAAATCAGTACAATTTGTAATGCGGTCTTGGTCTCAGCGCCTGGTTACACGTATTACGAAGTGATAATTGTGATAGTTTAATAAAAAGCTCCCGTTTATCGAAAATACGGGTTTTATTGATTTACCGAAATGAATATTGTATCGAAAATGTTGCGCCGGGACCCGCGCAGGACAAACCGTACGCCGGATCGAAAAAGTCGAAACATGGAATATGCTCGGAATATTACAATTAGATTAGGAAGGAGTTCTCGAAAGAGTTTCGGGTTCCAAAAACGTAACAACGGTTGACGTCGGTTGGTTCCCGTTTTTATAAAATAGATTTTAATTACCCGGAAAAAGATTTTAGAAATTTCATATGATTCTTATAAATCCAAAAACCAACATAAAAATAATTAGGAAGATATGACAATTATCTATATTTTATTTTGGACATATAAAAATTAAAATACTCAATTAATATTATTTTTGAATATTCAAGTACAGATAACACTTAACAATTAGCTCACAGAATAGATACTGAACACACATAATAATTATATAATAGAAAAAATAATTACACGATATATCCCGGATATTACAGACATCAAGGGGATCAGCCCTTCATATTGTATGCATAAAATTCTGCTAGAGGAAGGTAGTAAACTGACTGTTGAACAACAGCGCAGACTTAATCCTATCATGAAGGAGGTGGTGAAGAAAGAAATTGTGAAATGGCTAGATGCAGGCATCATTTATCCTATTTCTGACAGTTCTTGGGTGAGCCCCATACAATGTGTACCTAAGAAATGAGGTATCACTGTGGTAGCAAATGAGAAGAATGAGCTCATCCCCACTCGAACAGTTACAGGATGGAGAGTATGCATGGATTATCGAAAGTTGAACAAAGCCACGAGGAAGGATCACTTCCCTCTTCCATTCATTGATCAGATGCTTGACAGGTTGGCTGGTCATGAGTATTATTGTCTTCTGGATGGCTATTCAGGGTATAATCAGATTTGTATTGCATCAAAGGATCAGGAAAAGACTACCTTCACTTGTCCATTTGGCACGTTTGCTTTTCGCAGAGTTTCATTTGGGTTATGTGGCGCCCCGACCACTTTTCAGAGATGTATGATGGCTATATTTATGACATGATTGGAAATAATGTCGAGGTGTTCATGGACGACTTCTCCGTCTTTGGACATTCGTATGATGAATGTTTGAATAATCTTCGCGCCGTACTCAAAAGGTGCGTGGAAACTAATTTGGTGCTCAATTGGGAGAAATGTCATTTTCTGGTGCGTGAAGGCATTATTCTTGGGCATAAGGTCTCTAGCAAGGGTCTGAAGGTGGACAAGGCCAAGGTGGGAGTCATTGAAAATCTTCCACCACCTATTTCTGTGAAAGGAATCCGTAGTTTTCTTGGTCATGCGGGATTTTATCGGCGATTTATCAAGGACTTTTCGAAGATATCTAAGCCGTTGTGCAATTTGCTTGAGAAAGATGTGCCTTTCAAATTTGATGATGAATGTATGGCGGCATTCGAGACTCTCAAGAAGAGTTTGATCACTACACCAGCTATTACATCACCAGATTGGACAGAGCTGTTTGAGATGATGTGTGATGCGAGTGATTATGCGGTAGGTGCAGTTCTGGGGCAGCGCAAGAATAATCTCTTTCATGTGGTCTACTATGCGAGTAAGACCTTAAATGGGGCCCAAATGAACTACACCACTACGGAGAAGGAGCTCTTGGCTATAGTCTTTGGTTTTGAAAAATTTCAATCTTATCTGCTCAGGACTAAATTAACAGTATTCACTGATCATGCGGCCATTCGCTATTTGGTTTCCAAGAAGGATTCGAAGCCGAGACTTATTCGTTGGGTGCTCTTACTTCAGGAATTTGAGTTAGAAATCAAGGATCGAAAAGGTACTGAGAATCAAGTAGCTGACCATCTCTCTAGGTTAAAGAATCCCGAGTCTACTTCACAAGATAGGACATTAATCAATGAATCTTTTCTGGATGAGCAGCTGTTCGCAGTTCAGGAGGAAGAGCCATGGTTTGCAGATATTGTAAACTATCTTGTCAGCAATATAATGCCTCCTAATTTGACCTCCGCTCAAAAGAAGAAGTTTCTGTATGAGGTGAAGTGGTATATGTGGGATGAACCATATTTGTTTAGACAGGGAGCTGACCAGATCATCAGGAGATGTATCCCGTTCTGTGAGACGAAGGGGATATTACGAGACTACTACTCCACAGTTTATGGTGGACACTATGGTGGTGAGAAGATGGCAGCTCGTATTCTGCAAGCAGGTTTTTTCTGGCCTACTTTGTTTAAGGATGCTCATTAGTTTATTTTAAGGTGTAATCGTTGCCAAAGAGTGGGAAATTTGACGAGAAAGGATGAGATGCCGTTAAATGTGATGCTTGAAGTCGAGGTCTTTAATGTTTGGGAAATCGATTTCATGGGGCCTTTTGTCTCATCCTGTAATAATCAGTACATCTTGCTGGCAGTCGATTATGTCTCAAAATGGGTAGAAGTCAAAGCTTTACCGACAAATGATGTAAATGCAGTGCTGAATTTTCTTCATAAGCATATTTTCACAAGGTTTGGAACACCTCGGGTAATCATAAGTGATGAAGGGTCGTATTTCTGCAACAGTAAGTTCACTTCTATGATGCAGCGTTATAATGTGAATCATCGAGTTGCTACTGCCTATCATCCGCAAATAAATGGTCAAGCGGAAGTGTCTAACAGAGAGATCAAGCGCATTCTAGAGAAGGTTGTTTGTCCGTCAAGTAAGGATTGGTCTTTAAAGCTCGATGAAGCTGTTTGGGCTTATAGAACAGCATACAAAACTCCACTTGGTATGTCCCCATTTCAGTTGGTGTATGGTAAGGGATGTCATTTACCTGCGGAGCTTGAGCATAAGGCCTACTGGGCGTTGAAAAAGTTGAACCTGGATTTAGATGTAGCTGGTAAGAAAAGAATGCTTCAGCTTAATGAACTTGATGAATTCCGACTTCAAGCCTACGAGAATAACAAAATGTACAAGGAAAAGGTGAAGAGGTGGCACGATAGGAACCTACATCCTAAGCTATTCGTGCCGGGGCAACAAGTTCTCTTATTCAACTTTCGTCTCCGACTTTTTCCTGGGAAGTTGAAATCGAGGTGGTCTGGACCTTTTATTGTCAAAACTGTGTTTCCACATGGAGCGGTGGAAATTTTTGAGAATGATCCGGACCAAGCATTCAAGGTTAATGGTCAGCGTTTGAAGCACTACTATGGGGACATGGAAAACTGAGAAGTGGTTAGCGCCATTTTATTGACTACTTGAGAAAGGTACGCAACGTCAAGCTAATGACGAAAAAGAAGCGCTGCGTGGGAGGCAACCCATGATTTGTTGTTACAGGAACCCTTAGAAGTTAATAACCTATCCAAAAATACAAAAAAATTAGAAAATCAGGACTGAATTTTTTTTTTCCCGTGACCCCCTGAGCGCCCGCTCAGCTTTGCTGAGCGACCGCTCAGGGGTCGGCTGCCAGATTTTTTTTTTACAGTTCATAAAAAAAAAAAATTTTAGAAAATTTAAAAAGCCCAACACAGCCCATAAACCCACGAATTCTTTTCCTATTACTCCATGATTTTTATCCCTCAACCCCACTCCTAATCTAATTTAACCTAATCCACACCCTATATATACATACACCTATCCTACATATCTCCCACAAACTTTCTACACTTAAACTCTCTCCCAAACACAAAAACTCAGTTCTTAAACACTTTTATTCAAGATTCAATGGCACCCAAGAGAGCACGAACTATTGATAGCAGCAGCACAGTCCCTACTGCTGATTCATCGAGGGGTACTGCTGCAAGGCCTCGGTTGAATGACAGAGCTGCGGAGGAGGAGTACACTAGGCTTTTGGGGAAGCCGATTCTGAAGAAGAGAGTGTTTTTACCATCGGGGAGGGATGGTGAGTTGCTACCCATGATTGCAGAGAAGGGGTGGATAGCTTTTTGTGAATCGCCCGAAGCAGTGCCGATGAGCGTGGTTCGCGAGTTCTATGCGAACGCGAAGGCCGAAAAGAATGGGTTTTCTGTGGTCCGAGGGCTGGCGGTTGATTATCACCCAGCGGCAATTCGCCGTGTGATTGGGCAGCGAGAGAGGAAGCCCGAGGAGGAGAACTGGAATGAGAAGACTGCTGAGGATTTTGACTTGGATTTGATTTGTGCTACTCTCTATAGGCCGGGCACAGTTTGGACCTTCAAGACCGGCACTAATGAGTATCGTCACTTCCCGGCGATCGCTATAAACAGGTATGCCCGTGCATGGAATGCATTTATTTGTGCTAATATTTTGCCTTCTTCGCATGCACACGAGGTCACAGTTGAGAGAGCACAGTTGTTATGGGGAATTCTTAATGAGGAGTACTATGTGGACCTTGGTGAGTTTATCTACCAAGGAATTCTGAAGTTTTTGAGGGGAGCTAAGCATATGAACATCCCTTATGCATCCACGGTTACGAAGCTTTGCCGAGCAGTGGGAGTGAACTGGCCGGCTCATGAGCAGTTGCAGTTGCCGGCCGCTCTGATTGATTCTGGGACTCTGAATGGGATGCAGGAGTGGACCGGTGGTGAGCCCGAGGAGCATGGGCTGGGTTATCGTCTTCCAGTAGGGCGTCCAGCAAGAGGTGCTACTATGGCTAGGCCTAGGTGTGATGAGGCTGGTTCTTCGAGAGCTCAGGAGGGTGCTGGGATGGTTGATACCCAGTATAGGAGGCTTTCACGGCGGATGGATGCCATGTACGAGACGCAGAGCAGGTTTGCTCAGGAGCTCACCCTTGCGTTAGGGACTGCTTTTCGGGGCCTTGGAGCTGATATCCAGTGGCCAGTTTTTGGTGAGGACTCTACATACCCGCCGCCTGATACTCCACCCACTGAGGGTGATGATGATGATGACTCCGAGTAGGTATACCCTGTGTTCCTTTCTACTACCTTCACTGGAGACAGTGAAGATTTTAAGTTTGGGGGTGGTAGTTAAGGAATATTTTGTGTGTGTCATATAGCTGCATATTCATGATAGTTTAGTTCATATAGTTGCATAATTTTTGCCATATAGTTTTTTCTTATTTTATAGCTTTATTTGTTTATCATGTCATGTAGCTCATGCATATACCGTGATCCCTTTTGCGATGATTTATCGACTGAATTGTGATATTGATGCGAGTGTAGTGATAGCATTAAAGTGATATTGAGTCGTGTAGGTTGATATGCATGCTAGAAGCACTTGTAGTTTCACTAAGTCTTAGAGAATGCTTAAGGGCTAGATTGTTGTTATGATCTGATTGTTTTCGAGGTTAATCTATTTATTATGCTTAGAATTCGATAATAGGTTCTTAGTGATAAAGGCATGAAAAAGAAAGAAAAATGGAGTAAAAAATGGAATTTGTTGCTAGTTGTGGCTAGGCGTCAAATGGCTAGTAGCCGGCTCACATGTTATGCGAGTAGTCTAGGGTTGAGCAAGATGGAGCGAAACACACTTGCTCAGAATTTTTTTTTTTAAAAAAAAAGATAGAAAAAAAAGAAGAAAAGAAAAAATTTTGTGGTGTTTATGCATAATTGATCACGAATGGGCTCTTTGGTATTCGAGTTATTAAGTTCTTAGGGGACTTTGTGCCTAGTGACCTAAGGCTTTTAGAGTCTGGGATCCGCTAACCTAACGCTCGTTACATGGATACCATTGTATAAGTCTTTTGTGGACCTCACTCATTGCACGGTCAAATAAGCATTGTTGTCGTAAATAAAAAGCATGATTCCGTAATAAGCTCCAAATTTCTTGTAGTGTTATATGTCGCTTTGTGCCTAGAATTTTTATTCTTTGTATAATCATGTGATTGCCTTGATCATAATTGAGTCATAATAATTGGTCTAGTTCCGAAGCATATCTGTTAAGCATCTGCACATACCACGTTTCTGGCTGTATGTTCGTTTGCATAAGTTTATTGATCTTTAGTTGCCTAACTGCATTTGTTGAGATATTGCAATTTGGTTGGTTTGTTCGTAGGGGGGATCGCTACATTTTCATATAGATTGCATTCATGCATGTTTTTATTTGTTTTTGAGTCTGTGACGCTTGAGGAAAAGCATCGATTTAAGTTTGGGGGTGTGATAAGTGGCATTTTATACCACTTAGAACATCTTAAAATGGCTTAAATTGGTGCCTTGAAATCAAGTATTTTGTGTATTTGATGCGTTTTTCTAGTGTTTAAGCATTTCAGGGTATTAGTTGCATTTCGGAGGAGTAATCATCAAGAATAAGCCTTGGCATGTGTTCACCATTGAGAGAGGATCGTGGTATTAATCAAGGAGCGAAGGAGATAAGGAAGAAGACCGTTTTAGCACAGTAACGAAGAAGAAGCATATTTTCTTGTGATTCTTGTTTCGTTGTAATGTTGGATGCTAGTTTTCTTACTTTGAACCTATTTACTCTTGTGACATACTCTGGTTTAATATAATTAGTTTAGTTATTATTTTCTTATGTTTGTTTATCATGATTTCATATGAACCCATGATGACGATAAGTGCTATTATGGGCTAATCATGATCATGGGGTCGCAACGGATTTACTATGGAATTCTTTAGTTAATTGTTTAATACTTTAGTGTGTGATTGATGTATGATATCTAGTATTGGTTGTGTGTATTCGTCTTATGTGCGTCGCGAACATATAAGATAGGGTGTTAATCTCTTGTGAAGCGACGGTGGATCTTGAGATTTAGAACTTGCCATGCTAGCATAGGTTCATGTATGATGTGCATGATTAGTGGGTAACTCTAACAGTTTTATTCGCCCTGTGTAATCAAAAGGAATAACTTGTGCTTAAATCATTGTGTTATCAATTTCTGTAGACATATAGGAACTCAACATAATTGATGACTATTCAACTTTTATCTTAATTGTGGATGTTTGGTAGAATGGTATTAGTACAATGAAAGTTAGCTTTTATCAGTTTCGTGTTATTCGATTAATATCATCACTGTCACATGCTAAATGTAATAACAATAACTATTGAAGGAAGTAGTAATGAAGTTGTGATCTCATGAGTGTTTTAATATTGATAATTGAAGTGTTAATTAAGTGTTAAATTAAGTAATTAATTGTAGTTAATATTTAGTCAACAATTCTAAGTGTTAGTGTCTTAACATTGAAAAGTAATCATACATTGGTGCGTGAGTTTAATTAGACAATAATTAGTCTGAGTCTCTATGGGAACGAACTAGAAAGCATTCTATATTACTTGCGAACGCGTATACTTGCGTGAATATTAGCCCGTGTTTTCGCCCTAACACCCAGCAACAACTCCGCCTCCCTACCAACCACAATCACCCGCCAATTCGTCTTCTCTGAGGAAAACTCAAGCAAAATCGGCGAGCAAGAACACCAAATCGGGCGAATCACTAAATCATTCATTTCCTAATCAAATCAACAATCTTTATACGAAATTAAAGCTGAGGAAATTTAGAATCCAACCAACATATCATTAACATCTAAAAATCAACATCAAAAACATCATATCGATTGGAAGAACAGGGCCGAATTCGGCTATATCAAAATCATCATCTAACATATACAAATCTTATGTTAAAACGATCCTTATCATCCCTAATATCTAATACAATCAACAAAATTTACAAACAATCGATTAACAAGTCCAGAGAATAAAAAATGACTAATTCAAAATCCGAAAACTCGACTTAACAATACCGACTACCATTTGATATGATTTTTCACATGGATCGATTGTATATAACATGGATAAACTCATGCTATCATTTAAACAACTAAAGAATTACAAAAAACTGGAATTCGCATATTCGTCGATTTCGACAAACAATATTCAAACAGAATATAGCACCTTAAAACACGATTCTGGTGTCAAAATGATTGGAAGATTGCAAGATGAATATTAAGATCAAAATTAGTAAAAACGGATAACTGGTTCGTCTGATAGGATTGAATCTTTGAAATCGGTTCTTGAGGTTTGTTATGGGTTAAAAACTAAGGTATATTAATTGTTGTATTTAATACTAGGGTTCATGAGCTTCAAGTCTCGATTTGACTGCTCTTGTGTCTCGTGACTCGATCTGCCTTAACAAAATGCCTACGTATCTTGTTGATTGCCAAGGATCAAGTCAAAAAACGTAGTTCTGATTTTTAGGGTGATGCCCCTTATATAGATGTTAAGAGTCCTTGAATTGGACTAGGGTTAGGAGACTTGGTGGACAAGTCTCTGAATTAGAATGGACTTTGGAGTCCTAAGAGGTAGGAAACTGATTCCTTATCCCATGAGGTTCCTTGGAGGCCAATCTTTAAGTAAATATATTCCAAACTGGACTTTATTTATCAGCTGATTTATCCCTTATTAATTAATTACGAAATTAATTAATATTCAGGGTTTTGGGCCCTTTTTAATGGGCCTAGCTGTCAGCCCAATTCTGATATAATTAATGTGATATTAATTACACAATCATGGTTTATTTTATTCCCAATCATTTTCCCCCCAACTTCTGGGAAACCGTAAAATGATTTCGCAGAAGTTAAGTTCATTCATTCCCTTACAGGGTATCATTTTTGCGTAAAGTGTGGAGCGACCTACACATTTACAACAATTTGCCTTTGTACATGACTTCAGGGATTTTTTGGAATCTCCGTATCACTTTATTTTACCTTTATTCCTATTATTTAGGAATTAACTGGTATTTTTCCCTTAATTTCCAGGAATTTTCCATAACTTTCCCTTAATTTCTGGGATTTTTCCTTAATTTTATGGAATTTTCCCTTAATTTATGGGATTTCTCTAAAATTTTCATCCCTTTTTCGACCAGGATCCTAGTCGAAATTTTGACCTGGATCCTAGTCGAATTTTGGGCCAGCTCCTGAGCCCTGGTCGACTAATTTCGACTAGGATTTACGACCAGGATTTCGACTTGGATCCTAGTCGAGTTAACGACCTGGATCCTGGTCGAAATTTTGGCCGCCATATGATTCTTGTTCGTGAAACTTCGACTAGGATTCACGACCAGGATTTTGACTTGGATCCTAGTCGATTTTACGATCTGGATCTTGGTCGAAATTCTTGCCACCTTTTGACTCCTGTTCGTGAAACTTTGACTTGGATTCACGACCAGGATTTCGACCTAAATCCTAGTCGATTTTACGACCTGGATCTTTGTCGAAATTCTTGGCCTTTTTTGGTCCCTGTTCGGAAGATTAAGAGCATGATTCACGACCAAGATTTTGACCTAAATCATGGTCTATCTGATGGGTATTTTTATGGCACCTGTTCGAAATCTTTCAACAGGATTCACGACCTCATATTCGACCTCAATTCGGATCTGTCTGGACAAGTTGATTTCACTGGGCTTTCCCTAATTTGATTTGGGCCTTTGCTTGGGCTTTTTCCAAATTCTATTTGGATTTGGACTTTGAATTAGGCCTTTTCCAAATTCTATTTGGATTTATATTGGGCCTTTTCTTGGGCTTTTTTCCAAATTCTATTTTGATTTATATTTTCCTCTAATTATTTTATGATTCCTTAAGAATTTCCAAGGCCATTCCGGAAGGTTCTGGAATGTTGGCTTTTTCTTTTGGGCTTGCAACTTATTGGGCCTTTCCGCCTCTTTATCTTCACTTCCTTCCCTATATAACGGAGTGAGTAGAGTCAATCACTCCTCACTTCTCATTTCCAAATTCTTTCTCTCTTCTTCTCTCAAAGATCTTGGAGGTAAAAATATAACTGTAGGTCAGATTTTTTGAGCCTCGAAGCTTCCGCTTTTAGCCAACCAATCTCCTTTTCCCAGCATTATTTCAGGTAAATGCCCTCTTTCTTACTTTTATTTTCATGCGCGCCTTTGTATAAAGTTTGTGTTTAATTTTTTTTTCTTTTCCGCCCTTTTTCGGCAGATAAGAGAATGACCCGTTTGGCCAAGATGAACGTGGCCAAAAAGTCTAACGAGTTCCCCATCCGGTCCAGGTATACTTCCCTGGTATACATGATCAATACCCGAGGGGATGAGTACCCATAAGACGAACATCTGGATGTGTTTGATCACGTTAATATTTTTCGGGATCCAAAAGAGTTGGACAAAATGAAATCTTTCTTCAAGATCAAGGAGTCGTACAAGCTGATTCCCGCAGGTCCAGCTGACAAGGCTTGCCATTGGAAGAAGGATGCCTTATGCGTCCTTAGAGACACATTGAGGGCAGGTATTTGACTTCCTTTTCATCCTTTCATTCCAGTCTTACTCGCAGATGTGGGCATCAACCTTTGCCAACTTCCTCCCAATTCTTGGAGGTTAATACTCTGCTATTTATCGTAATGCACCAAACACGACATTCCACCTACGGTCGCCGTGTTTAGAAAGATATTCCAGTTCAAAAATAGCCCCGACAAGAATCCGGGGTGGGTTTCTTTGAACCAACGCCCCACTATCCCTCACATAGTGAATGGGAAGTCCATCCCTGATAACAACTTGGGGTGGAAAAAAGAGTTTCTTTATGTCCTCTCGGAAGGAGGTGACTGGGGGACTCTCTTTCGCTCGTCCTTTGGGCAAGCTGTGGATGGGAGCCCGAACAACATTGTTTTGACTGAGGAAGAGACCATGGCTTTCAACCTCCTTACCCAGGACAATAGGGCATCACATTCCTGGGACCTCATTAGAGAGACAGTTCTTGTTGAACGCGGTCTTTCTCCTATTTCTAAACAAGGTATGTTTACTTCGCTTTAGTTATTTTCTGTTGCCCTTGCCTTTTATTATCCTTCCAATCCCTTTTCCTTTAATTTGTGTAGTGGCTGAGAAGATCGAAGAGGCTACAAAGCCTAAGGACCTGGAAACAACCAAGATAAAGCGCGCTGGAAAGTGAAGGGTTTTTAGCACATAAACGCAGCGAAAACGTAAATTTAATCTTAAAAAAAAACCGAAACCCTCCACAGGATCCATGCGAAAAATAATATTTAATTCGTAGTTCAGTATGTTTACCTTAAGAAGCTTTACGTTAATGGAAATATGGAGGTCTTTAATAGCGATCTAAGAACGATGAACGGAGATCCTTAGCAGCTGCTTCTCAAGTGTGAAGCACTCCACCGGTATCCACCAAGAAAACGATGTAATGAAGGAGGAGGAGATGGAGAGAATTAGGGTTTTGTAAATCTTTTTGGTTGAGGCAAAAATAAGGTCTATAATAGTATATTTATAGGCAAAATTTTCAGCTGAAAATTTTCCCATAAAATATTATTATTATTAACCCTTTATTATTCTCATTAATAATTAAAACACCTTTTAATTATTAATCCTTTTTCTAAACACTTTAGAAATAATTCTCTCTCTTGATTTAATTTCCAAAAATTAAATTCTTAATTAATAATATTAAGAACCTTTTCTTAATTAATTTATAATCAATTAAATCTCATTTAATCAATTATTAAATTTGCCAATTAATTATTTATTTCATAAATAAATAATTATGAACCATTATTAATTAATTCCTCCACCATTAAATCATTCTCTTTTATGGTGTGACCCTGTAGGTTCAATATTAAGCCGGTAGTAGAAATAAATAATAATAAAACTATTTTATCATTATTTATATAAATTCTCTAATTCATTAAATATGATTAATTAATTAATCATATTTATTCTACATCGTGAGGGATACTTCTCAGCATATCGTGACTATCCGGATAATACGAATTCACTGCTTAGAATACCAAGAACCTATTCAGTGAGTAATTACCGTACAATTAATTCCTTCTACCCTGCAATGTAATGATTAAATATAAGGCATGGAACTTGTGTCAAGCCTATCTTATTTAATCACCTGCTTTCCCATTCACTATGCTTAGTTCTATTTAATGTAAATTAGAAACTCCTTTCTAATTTCATTCACTCTGGCAAGAGATTCCTAAACTAACATAAGTGGATCAGCATTGAACATTCTCTTCCTACACTGGAAGGGGTAGATCCTTTATTGATCATACACTATCTTCGTGTACAAATTCCTATACCCAATAGAGCCCTTATAATTGTCCCTTGAGACTAAGAACTAAACCAAAGCATAGTTCAGTGTACACAAGATGACTATGATGACCTCAAGTCTAAGGATACTTGTACAACTATCACTATATGAAAAACTGCTGACACGTGAGTGAACTCCATCAGTTGTTCAGCTGTGTGAGTCATGTTCAGTGAACTTGTTATATAATAAGCACCTACATACTAGCTATAGTGTCACCACATAAATGTCTATTAGAACAGACATCCTTCATAATGAAACAAGCATAGTATGTACCGATCTTTGCGGATTATTAATTACCAGTTAGTAATCCTACGACCAGGAACTATTTAAGTTTAGAGTTATCATCTTTTAGGTCTCATTATTATGATCTCATCACAATCCATAAAAAGCTTTACTCTAAACTGTGGTATATCTTATTTAAACATTTAAATAGATAGAGCCCGCAATAAAAACAAAACAAGTCTTTTATTAATATCAATGAAATCAAAACATATTACATAAAAGTTATTCTTAAATCCTCATACATGATTGGACTTAGGACATATCTCTTTCAATCTCCCACTTGTACTAAAGCCAATCACTCTGGTATCTAATACCCATCTTGTCTTTATGACGATCAAAGTGACTCTGAGTAAGTGGCTTTGTGAGTGGGTCTGCTATGTTGTTATGTGTGTCAACTCTCTCGACGTTGACATCTCCTCTTTCAACAATCTGAATTGCACCACCATTCAGAGTAAACATGTACCCTGACATGGATTTGCTATCACTTTCTGATTGAAAACTAGAGTCAGTATAACCCTCTATTTTCAACTCAGATTCACCACCAAAAACAAGGAAAGTGTCATGAGTCCTTTGCAAGTACTTAAGGATGTTTTTCACTGCTTTCCAGTGGTCTTCACCTGGATTGGACTGATATCTGCTCGTCACACTAATTGAATAAGCAACATCAGGCCTTGTACACAACATCGCGTACATGATAGATCCTATTGCTGAAGCATAAGGAATCTTACTCATACACTCTCTTTCCTCAGGTATCTTAGGAGGCATTTTTCGGAAAGGGACACTCCATGGCTCATCGGTATGAGACCTCTTTTGGAGTTTTCCATGCTAAACCTTTTAAGCACTTTCTGGATGTATGTACCCTGGGTAAGACCTATCATTCTTCTAGATCTATCTCTATAGATCTTCATACCGAGAATGTAGGATGCTTCTCCCAAGTCCTTCATGGTGAAGTTCTTTGATAGCCATACTTTGACTGATTGTAGCATCGGTATATCATTTCCTATAAGAAGTATATCATCCACATACAATACAAGAAATGTCACCGCGCTCCCACTAACCTTCTTGTAGACACATGGTTCATCTATGTTTTTGATAAAACCAAACTCTTTGAGTGTCTCATCAAAACGGATGTTCCATCTACGAGAAGCTTGCCTTAAACCATATATGGTTCGCAGCAGCTTACACACTAGGTGTTCATTTCCCTTAGAAAGAAAACCTTCTGGCTGTGTCATATACACTTCCTCCTCAAGTTCCCCATTGAGGAAGGCCGTTTTCACGTCCATTTGCCAGATCTCATAGTCGTAGTAAGCAGCAGTCGCAAGCAAAATCTGAATTGATTTTAACAGGGCTACAGGCGAAAAAGTTTCATCAAAGTCAATCCCTTGCCTTTGTTTGAATCCTTTTGCCACGAGCCTGGCCTTATAGGTCTCCACCTGGCCATCTGCTCCAATCTTTCTTTTGTATACCCACTTGCACCCAATAGGCTTAACACCTTCAGGCTCCTTAACCAGAGTCCATACTTGGTTGGTATACATAGATTCCATTTCGGATTTCATGGCACTATGCCATTTCTCTGAGTCAACACTACTCATAGCCTCATTATAGGTCACAGGGTTGTCATCATCAATGATTGACAACTCATTGTCATTCTCGATGACAAGGCCATAATACCTCTCAGGTTGGCGAGACACTCTCACTGTCCTACGAATGGGCTGTTCCACAGAAGGTTGTTCAGTCTGAACATGTGTTTCCACTTGATCCATAGTAGTTTGTGCTTCTAGAACTTCATCAAGTTCAATTTTGCTCCCACTGTTTCCTTCAAGGATAAACTCCTTTTCCAAGAAGGTAGCATGTCTGGAGATAAACACCCGATGATCGGTGTAAAAGTAATACCCCAAAGTCTCTTTAGGATATCCCACATAATTATATTTTACGGATTGAGATTCCAGCTTATCTGGGTCAACTTTCTTGACATAAGCTGGACATCCCCAAATCTTAACGTATTTAAGACTCGGTTTCCTTTCTTTCCTTATCTCATATAGTATTTGAGGAACAGATTTGGAAGGCACCTTATTCAGTAAATATGCTGAGGTTTCCAATGCATAACCCCATAGGAATACTGGAAGATTCGCATAGCTCATCATGGACCGAACCATGTCTAACAAAGTTTGATTTCTCCTTTCAGATACCCCATTTAACTGTGGAGTATATGGAGGAGTCCATTGGGAGGCTATACCATTTTTCTTTGAGATAATCTAGAAACTCTCCATTCAAGTATTCACCACCTCGATCTAATCGAAGAGTTATAATACTATGTTTGGTTTGTTTCTCCACTTCATGTTTATATTCTTTGAACTTTTCAAAGGCTTCAGACTTGTGTTTCATCAAATACACATATCCGGGTCTAGATCTATCATCTAGAAAAGTAATGAAGTATGAAAATCCACCCATGGCTTGCGAAGACATTGGTCCACATACATCTGTGTGTACCAATCCTAGCAAATCTGCAGGCCTATCTCCATGTCAACTAAATGGAGATTTGGTCATTTTACCCAATAGACAAGACTCGCATGTAGGATATGATTCAAAATCAAAGGGGTCAAGTAACCCTTCCTTATGCAATGTCCGCAGTCTATTTTCACTAATATGACCTAGCCTACAGTGCCATAAATAGGTCAGATTTTCATCATCTCGTTTTCTTTAATTAGTTTGTTCAATCTGAAGTAAATCATGCTCTACATCACATATATACAGACCATTATTTAAAATACCACGTCCATAAAAAACATTATCTCTAAGGATAGAACATTCATTATTCTTAATAATAAATGAAAACCCATCCACATCCAACATAGGAATAGAAACAATATTCCTCACAATAGAGGGAACGTAATAACAATTATTCAAAATAATAGTCTTGCCGTAGGCATATGTAAACTAAATGATCCTACAGATATGGCCGCAACCCTTGCTCCATTGCCCATACGTAGAATCACCTCATCTTTTTCAAGAGTCCTACTTCCCTTTAGTCCTTGCAACGAATTGCAAATATGAGAACCACAGGCAGTATCTAATACCCAAGTAGAAATTTGACTTAGTGACATATTAACTTCGATCATGAACATGCCTGAATCAGAAGCGGTAGTCTTACTACCCTTCTTCTTCAATTCTGCAAGGTAAACCTTGCAGTTCCTCTTCCAGTGCCCCAACTTGTTACAGTGAAAACAAACAGCTAAATTAGGACCAGTCAACTTGTGAGCATCTAGTATGCTTCGGAGTGATAGTGCAGAAGACATGACGAATATAGTAAATCTATAAATGATAAACACATAACAACACTTAGCAAATATTCAATTTCATTTCAAAACACTATATGAATCGGGTCTTTATTCATAAGTGTCTCCCACTAGTTTATCTAATTTATTCAACCCCCAAGTGAAAATTAAGCATTCATAATGCTAGTGGGAATAGGGATCCTATATTCCATCAAACAACCTCGGTTGTGGTACGAAACGTCATGTGATGTTCAATAGGCAGACAACTCTTGTCAATTATATCTTATGTTATTCCCTAATATAACTTTAGTCTCTTGAATAATTGAGTCACGGCTGTGGCACGAAAAACTCAATATTCTAAGTCAAGTCTAACCCAACATTTCGTACAATTGAATCAGTCTCCAACGGCCCACGACTGTGGCACGTACCGACCTTTAGATTCTAATTCAATGTACACATCTCTATCTAATAGACAAGTATTTCTTATTTCGAAATCAAAGCCCTCGGCTGTAGCACGAAACGACAATGATTTAAAAATAAGAACCACTTTCTACCATGTTGGAAGGCTATGACCGACACAAGCCCGTTGTGTCATTGGCCAATTACTACTTGATATTATTTAATTTTAAAGGGATTATATTACGTTACAATCATAATCATATTATAAAGAGATACTTCCTTTTAAATTAAATATTTCAAATTAATAATCGATAATAAGATGATTCCCAGATCAGGTGGAGCATTGTCAAGAGGCGTAACTTAATAACCCTTTCTTACAGATAGAAATCTGTTATTGACAGAATCATCCTTTCTCTCAATATTGAAAATTCATATTCAATTACGTGTTTCATAAACACAAGAATCTCATTATCGTATTCATAATATTTATTGTTAAGGCAAGAAATAATTTCTATTCTAGATTTTCTAGAGCACGCCTTATATTGATTTAAGTTCACCTAAATCTATCATCGCATGGTAAACATAGGCATATATCTCATATATAAAATTAAATAAACAAGTAAATGTAAAGTGCAATAAAGTAAATGTGTTTGGTTATGGCCCCATCCTATGTGATCTTTATCAAGCTCATGATAATGATCAAGGTCAATCTAATATGGTGATGGAAATAAATACAACTACTTATTACATAAGTCTTCTTGTATGCCTCGTCTTCTTCTTTGTATCACCTCCATTGGATAGCCTTCTTGAGTCTTCAATTACATTACATGATTGAAAGTAAAACTAATCTAATGAACTTACAAGAATAAATCGAGTTACATTCGAGATTTATGATTACAAAGATTGACGACATGCAAGTCGTATTTAAAACCAAAACCAAAACCAAAACCATTACACTAAGGTCGAAAGGCCATAACCATCCACCATGCTCATACAACACATAAAAGCACGTTAAAACACATAATATGATCTTAACATATCATATTATCCATGATCTAATCATAAAAAGAAAATATGACAAAAATCAGAAAAATCAGAATCAAATCAGAAAAACAAGAATCACTGTTTACGGGCAGTAAACGACGTCAAACGCCTTAAAGACGAGTTGTTGATAGCTATAGCTATCAGTTTTGTTCAGACGCTCGTTTACCTATGGAATAGGGTTTTCATTTGCGTAAATCGGACACCAGACCCAGATTTTAGCAAATCTGCAACAGCCAATTCAGAATCCGTATCTAATATGATTCTCATAATTAGAACAAACATAAATCGTGTATATATCAGTATATATACAGATTACATAATCATCTTATGATTATACAACTCACATGAATATCATATATTCAAAACCATACATATATATGCATATTATATCAACATCAAATCATGGCGAATCACGTACATGCTCATATATCGAAAACAGTTAAACACATAAACGAATTAAAAACTTTTCGCAAGTAGCTCTAATGCCATTGAAGGGGTTTTAGCACATAAACGCAGCGAAAACGTAAATTTAATCTTAAAAAAAACCCGAAACCCTCCGCAGGATTCATGCGAAAAATAATATTTAATTCGTAGTTCAGTATGTTTACCTTAAGAAGCTTTACGTTAATGGGATGGAGGTCTTTAATAGCGATCCAAGAACGATGAACGGAGATCCTTAGCAGCTGCTCCTCAAGTGTGAAACACTCCACCGATATCCATCAAGAAAACGATGTAATGAAGGAGGAGGAGATGGAAATAATTAGGGTTTTGTAAATCTTTTTGGTTGAGGCAAAAATAGGGTCTATAATAGTATATTTATAGGCAAAATTTTCAGCTGAAAATTTTCCCATAAAATATTATTATTATTAACCCTTTATTATTCTCATTAATAATTAAAACACCTTTTAATTATTAATCCTTTTTCTAAACACTTTAGAAATAGTTCTCTCTCTTAATTTAATTTCCAAAAATTAAATTGTTAATTAATAATATTAAGAACCTTTTCTTAATTAATTTATAATCAATTAAATCTCATTTAATCAATTATTAAATTTTCCAATTAATTATTTATTTCATAATAAATAATTATCAACCATTATTAATTAATTCCTCCACCATTAAATCATTCTCTTTTATGGTGTGACCCTGTAGGTTCAATATTAAGCCGATAGTAGAAATAAATAATAATAAAACTATTTTATCATTATTTATATAAATTCTCTAATTCATTAAATATGATTAATTAATTAATCATATTTATTCTACATCGTGAGGGATACTCCTCAGCATATCGTGACTATCCGGATAATACGAATTCACTGCTTAGAATACCAAGAACCTATTCAGTGAGTAGTTACCGTACAATTAATTCCTTCTACCCAACAATATCACGATTAAATACAAGGCATGGAACTTGTGTCAAGCCTATCTTATTTAATCACTTGCTTTCCCATTCACTATGCTTAGTTCTATTTAATGTAAATTAGAAACTCCTTTCTAATTTCATTCACTCTGGCCAGAGATTTCTGAACTAACATAAGTGGATCAACATTGAACATTCTCTTCCTACACTGGAAGGGGTAGATCCTTTATTGATCATACACTATCTTCGTGTACAAATTCCTATACCCAATAGAGCCCTTATAATTGTCCCTTGAAACTAAGAACTAAACCAAAGCATAGTTTAGTGTACACAAGATGACTATGATGACCTCAAGTCTAAGGATACTTGTACAACTATCACTATGTGAACAACTGCTGACACATGAGTGAACTCCATCAGTTGTTCAGCTGTGTGAGTCATGTTCAGTGAACTTATTCTATAATAAGCACCTACATACTAGCTATAGTGTCACCACACAAATGTCTATGAGAACAGACATCCTTTATAATGAAGCAAGCATAGTATGTACCGATCTTTGCGGATTATTAATTACCAGTTAGTAATCCTACGACTAGGAACTATTTAAGTTTAGAGTTATCATCTTTTAGGTCTCATTATTATGATCTCATCATAATTCATAAAAAGCTTTACTCTAAACTGTGGTATATCTTATTTAAACATTTAAATAGATAGAGCCCGCAATAAAAACAAAACAAGTCTTTTATTAATATCAATGAAATTAAAACAGATTATATAAAAGTTATTCCTAAATCCTCATACATGATTGGACTTAGGACATATCTCTTTCAGATAGGTCTTCAAGGACCCGCACCTTGGGGATCGCTTCCCAGAGTTCCTTATTCAGGAAAAGGAAGGAGATGAGGAAGGCCCTAGCCAACCCTTGCATACAAAACAGAAGCCAGGGGCCTTCTTCCAGCCTGCCCGGGGAATCCGGGGAAAGGACTCGATTGTTGGCAATACAAAACTCGCCAAAGAATGGTCCATCCAGTTTATTTCCCCTGTAGACTATTATGATCTTGTCCTCCAACAGGACTTGGAGGCTAATGAGCTTTTCGGTGCTCAGGCCCTAGTGACAGTACATCTTTTTCCTTTTGTTATCCATAGTTTTTTTCATGATTTTCCTTATTTCTCACTTTCTCTTTATCTCTTGTAGGCGAACATCCATTTCCAAGGGGCGCTTCACCAAGCTAAGGCTTGGAAGGTTGGCCTAGAGGATATGACCAAGAAATTGGAAGATGCCAACCAAGAAATTTAACATCTCAAGGCCCAACTTGCCTCCTCAACCTCTGACTTGGAAATGGCTTGGGCTGAGATTGTGATTCTCAAAAATAAAAAAGACAAAGCCTTTGACGCCTGGATGGACACTAAGGAGTTTCAAGACTTGATGATGGAGCACGACGCCCTCCTTCAGCTGGTTAGTTATAAGGAAGGCTGGGATGCTTCCAAGAGGCTATCGAGGATGAGTTTCCTGAGATTCTTGAGAAAGCTCCCTTCCCCTATCCTGTAAAGGCCCCAACACTTGGAAGCGTTGCTGACAAGCTAGTGGATCTTATTAAGGAAGGTACTTCTGCATCCCCGGCCAAAGCACCATCAAGGAGTCAGGGCCAAGGTCAGAAGAGGAAGGAGCATGAGTCCAGCTCCGGAGAGGAGGAATCTTCTTCTGAGGAAGAGGCAGAGCCTAATGTGAAGAAGGCCAGGGTGGAAGAGCCTCCAAAACCAGCGTCCCCAAAGGTATCTGAGGGTAGTTCTGAGGAGACCTCTGCGGAGACTTCTGAAGAAACTTCCGAGCGGCCAACTCAAGAGACATCCGAGGAGACTTCAGATAGTGGCTCCGAAGAATCTGAGCCTTCTAAGGCCTAACTCCTTTGCCTTATGTATTTTACTGTTCTTCAGACATTTTAAGACTTTGTAATAGACTTTGCATATTTTCTTGTCTTGTCTAGTAATCAAGTATCATCATAGTTTAACCTTTCAAGTTCCTGAACTCAAGTTTATAACTTGGTTTCTATTTCAGAATCTATCAATGCAATAATACTTTGATTAAACTGAACGTTTTCCATTATAACTTGTAATTTTTAACGCCTTACATGAAATGGGTTCAACCCTGATAAAACTAAAACATAATAATCCTAAGCGAACAAAGCTTCAAGGTGCTTTTCAGCCTACTTGTCATCTTGACAAGTGAGAATCATGCTCAATCATTTTACACATAGTAAACCTTCAGGTTCTGTGCATGCCAGGTTGTTGGGACTTCAAAACCATCCATAGTCTCCAGCTTGTAGGTTCCTCTTCCTTGAACACTTTTGACCTTGTATGGCCCTTCCCAATTTGGGGCAAGTTTTCTTTTCTGCCCAGCACCGGAAGCTTCCACCTTCCTCAGAACCAAGTCACCTTGCTTAAAGAACCTTTCTTTAACCCTTAGATTGTAGTAGAATGAAGCCTTTTTCTGATATTCCACTATCTTCGCATGTGCCTCATCTCGTACTTCATCAATTAGATCCAGGGCTAATCTTTGCCCTTCCTCATTTTCCTTAGCATTAAAAGCTTGGATCCTGGGAGACGAATGTGATATCTCTATAGGAACAACCGCTTCTGCCCCATATGCTAACATGTAGGGAGTTGCTCCAGTTATGACTCTACAAGTAGTTCTATAGGCCCACAGTATTGGGAGTATTTCATCCACCCAGTTATTCCTCAACTTCTCGATCCTCTTCTTTAGTCCATCCAAGATTATTCGATTTACCACTTCCGCTTGCCCATTGGCTTGCGGGTGAGCTATGAAGGTAAATCGCAACTCAATCTCATTCTCCTCACAATACTTCTTGAATTCCTCATTGTTGAATTGTGTTCCATTATCGGTAACTAGGATACGGGGAATTCCATATCGGCACATGATGTTTTCCCACAGGAATTGTGCAACCTTGTTAGTTGTGATCTTGGCCAAAGGCTTGGCTTCAATCCACTTAGTAAAATAATCAATGGCTATAATCAGGAACTTCCTTTGTATCATGGCCATGGGGAAGGGTCCAAGTATATCCATTCCCCACATGGTAAAGGGGATGGGAGAGTTGATGGAGGTTAACATCTCTGGTATTATAGAACAACAGGTGCATGTTTCTGCAGCGATCGCACTTCTTCACATACTCTTTAGCATCAGACATCATCTTTGGCCAATAGAAGCCTAAACGGTTATCTTATAAGCCAATGCTCTGCCCCCAAGTGTTGCCCACAGATACCTTCATGTACTTCTTCAAGAGCCAAGCATGCCTCATCGGGCCTGAGACATTTTAAGTAAGGAACCACATAAGATCTTTTATATAAAATCCCATAGATCAAGGAGTATCTCAGTGCTCGAACAACCAACTTTCGTGCTTCAGTCATTTCATTTGGCAGCCAACCAGTTTGAATATGGGCCTTAATGGGATCTATCCATAACGTCCCCAGCCCTATTGTAGCTACAAGCTTAACATCAATGCTCCGTGTCTTCAAAACGCGGAAGTATATAGTTCCTGAACTTTCCTCTATTTCTGATGAAGCAAACTTGGACAATGCATCTGCCTTAATATTTTCCTCCCTTGGGATGTGCTCAACATGGCATTCATCAAACTGAGTCATCACAGCCCTTACTAGGTGGACATACTTAGCCATTGTATCATCCCTTGCCTCAAACTCTCCCTTGATCTGGGTAACGACCAACTTCGAGTCTCCACAGACTTTTAAGTTCTTGTCTCTCAGTGTTCCTGCTAGGCCGAGGCCAACTATTAGAGCTTCATATTCTGCTTCATTGTTTGTAGTTGGGAAGTCTAGCTTCATAGCATATTCAATCAAGAACCCATCGGGGCTTTGCAAAACTGGCCCTGCTCCGCTTGAATTTGTTTTTGATGCCCCATCAAAATAGAGAACCCAATATTCCTTCCCCTTAACGTCCTTTTCTTTGTCTCCTTTATCACTTTCTGTGCCTTGAGGTATAGTATCTTCCTGCCCCCTGACTTCTTGGTTGAGTATGGTACATTCCACCATGAAGTCAGCCAATGTCTGGGCTTTTATTTCCGTTCGTGGCTTGTACTTGATGTTAAATTGTCCTAATTCTATTGCCCACTTAATCAGCCTCCCACTAGCTTTGGGACTATGAATAATATTTCTCAAGGGCTCATTTGTTAGCACTTCAATTTTATGAGCTTGAAAGTAAGGACGCAACTTCCTTGAAGCCATTACCAAGGCTAAAACAAACTTCTCAATAGTTGAATAATTCAACTCAGCCCCATGCAGAATTTTGCTAACATAGTATATGGGTTTCTGGACTTTAAGTTCCTCCTTAACCAATACAGTGCTCAAGGCATTTTCTGAAACGGCCAGGTACAAGTATAAAGTTTCATTCAGAGATGGCTTGGCCAACAACGGGGCCTGAGCCATATATTTCTTTAATTCTTCGAATGCCTTCTAGATTTCCTCAGTCCATACAAAATCCTTAACCCTCTTCAAGGATTTGAAAAATGACAAGCACTTGTCTCCAGATTTAGAGATGAATCGCCCTAATGCAGCAACCCTTCCAGTGAGTTTTTGAACATTTTTGATAGTCTTAGGGGGCTCCATGTCCAAAATTGCCTTTATTTCATCAAGATTGGCCTCGATTCCTCTCTTGGAGACCATCAGTCCCAAAAATTTCCTAGACCCCACTCCGAAAGCACACTTTGCAGGATTTAGCATCATTTTGTGGTATCTCAGGACCCCAAAAGCTTCCCTCAAATGGGTTATATGGTCAGTCTTCACTAGACTCTTGACTAACATGTCATCGACATAAACTTCCATGGTCTTGCCGATAAGATCCTTGAAAATCTTATTTACCAACCTTTGATAGGTGGCTCCTGCATTCTTGAGACCAAATGCCATAACAAGATAACAAAAAACACCAAAGTTAGTAATGAATGATACCTTTGGGATGTCATCCTTGTGCATCTTGATCTGATTATACCCACTGAATCCATCCATGAAGCTCAGCATCTCATGACTAGCAGTAGCATCTATTAATGTATCTATCCTTGGCAATGGGAAACAGTCCTTGGGACATACGTCATTCAAATTGGTGAAATCTACACACATCCTCCACTTTCCATTAGCCTTCTTTATCATCACAGAGTTTGTTAACCATTCCGAAAACTGTATCTCCTTAATGAAACCAGCCTCTAAGAGCTTCTCTACTTATTGTTTAATAGCTTCTTGCCTCTCTGGAGCAAAGCTTCTTTTCTTCTGCTTCACAGTCTTTCAATTTGGATCCACATTCATCTTGTGGGTGATCAGTTCTGGGTCTATGCCTGATATATCAGCTGCCGACCATCCAAACACATCACTATTTTCTTGCAAAAATTTTACCAACTTCCCTCTAAGGGGTTCCTCTAGTATTGCTCCAATGAAAATCACTTTTTCAGGATCCTCGGGAGCTAAAGGAATCGAAACCAAGTCTTCTACTGGCTTTCTTCTTTTCTCATCATTTTCACGGATATCCAGATCTTCAATAGGCAGAACCTGCACCCCAACTCCATCTGCCCTAAGAGAGGCCACATAACAACTCCTTGCCATCTTTTGATCTCCTCTCTCTTCTCCAATCCCGTTTCGGGTGGGAAACTTCATCACTGAATGATAGGAAGAAGGGACTGCCTTGAAGGCATGTATCCCTGTTCTTCTATGGTCACGTTGTAAGTCGAACTAGCCTTCACCACTACAAAGTCCAACATCCGTGTTGCTTGTCTCGGTTCCTGACCTATAGTTGTTGGCAACTTAATTATCCCTTCCACAGGGCACTCCACTCCTGCAAATCCATATAGCGGCATATTGGTCGGGGTTCATTGAGAATCATTGTACCCATCCTTAAAAAGGTATCATGGAGTAGGATGTCCACCGAGGCATCATTATCTACATGGACCCTCTTCACCGGGCTGTTCCCTATTATTGGTGTTATGACCAGCGGGTCGTTATGAGGAAACTTTACACCCTCCAAGTCAGAATCACCAAATGCCATTATCACTCCTGTCATCGCCCTCTTCGGGGCTTCCCCAAAAATATGCATAACCTCTTTAGTATACTCTTTCCTGGAATTCCTGGATAATCTAGCAGCAGTTGGTCCTCCAAAGATTGTTGTTCCTATCTCCTCCATCTCCAGTGTATTTGCTCAATCTTCCTTTTCGAATGACGAACTCTATTTCATCTTTCAATTGTCTACACTCATCGGTGTCATGACCAACATCCTTCTGAAATATGCAATATTCGCTCTAATCTAGCTTGGTAGGATCAGCCTTCAGGGGTTTTAGGCCAACGAATATCTCCATCTTTCTTAATTTCCATCAAGATCTGGCTTCCAGGAGCATTCAACTTAACATATTCTGTGAACTTTTGCCCAAGCCCTCCCTTCTTCGGGGTTGAATCAGGGTTTTGCTCAGTTCTAGGATACTTGTCCTTAGCAATATATTCCAGATCAGTCTTTCTCTTCTTGCCTCCAACGGGCTCATTATATACTACTATCTTTCTCATGCTCTCCTCCACTTTGATGTATTTCCCCGCCCTATCTTGGAGCTGCAACATACTTTCAGGGGGCACTTGGCCAATGACATCTTGAAGAACTCGTCCTTAGTTCCCTGTTGCAGTGCTATCAGAGCTACCTTGTCATCAAGGTCTAGGACTTTTAAAGCTTCCTTTGTGAAATGATTCAGATAGTCTCTCAAGGATTTCTTTGCTCCTTGCACAATTCTCATGGGAGATGCTGAACTTTTCTCATGCACTCTCCCGCTGATGAATTTCTTAATAAAAGCCTGACTTAGCTCTTTAAAGGACCCAATAGAATTCGGGGGCAAACGGCTATACCATTTTTGAGCCATTCCCGACAGGGTTTGAGGAAAGGCACGACACTTAATAGCGTCGTTAACGGGCTGCAATAATAGTGCATTAGAGAATGTCCTGACATGATTAGCGTGATCTCCGGTACCATCATAAACTTTGATGATGGGCATCTTGAACTTCCTTGAGATATGGGCGCTCATTATTTCTTCAGTGAATGGTGGAGTAGGATCATCAGGATCTCCAAGGGGAAGAATATTGCTTGGATCAGCCCTTAGGACAACAGTCCTTCTCTGTAGCGGACCATCTAGGTCTATGATTGGAGGAGGATTTCTCCCCCTTGGAGGTAGTGGGGGTCTGGGGGCCTGGTGCGCCTCCAAGTCGCGCTTTAGCCTTTGAATCTCAGCCTCGTGAGCCCTGATTCTCTCCTGCACTTCTTGGGGATTCGTCCCTCGGGTGCTTCTAGGACGTTGGTTACATAAGGCATCGGCTCTTTACCAGCACACCTCCTTCTTGGGGCCACATCATCATCCAAAGATTCGGAGTCTCTCTCAGTATAAGGACCAGAAAATTCCTGATCCTCCGGGATAGGAGCCAAACCTCGTATGTAGGGGGTGTTTGCCCCTTGTGCTTCACACCATCCATCATGTTCACTTCCTCCAACCTCGGGGTACAAGGGCATCCCGTAAGGGGGATTAGTGGTAACAATGGTTGAATATTCATACCTTGCGGGTTGAGAGTTCACAGGTGCATGTATCTGCTGAAATTGGGGATTCGTCCCTTGAGGAGCCGGGGGATTCGTCCCTTATAGAGCCGGGGGATTCGCCCCTTGTGGCTGCGGCTCAGTTGCCCCTATCGGGGTTCCTCCTTGGGTGGAGGCATAGGATGAGTTTGGGGGTATCTCCACCATCGACGAAATCGTTTGAGTTGTCCCAGCTGGTGTTCCTTCAGGGGCGCTGTGTCCACTCCGTGTTCTCGCCATGGTTGTTGTTACGGATTCCCACAGACGGCGCCAAATGTTATGGGTTAAAAATTAAGGTATATTAATTGATGTATTTAATACTAGGGTTCGTGAGCTTCAAGACTCGATTTGACCGCTCTTGTGTCTCGTGACTCGATCTGCCTTAACAAGATGCCTACGTACCTTGCTTATTGCCAAGGATCAAGTCAAAAAACGTAGTTCTAATTTGTGGGGTGAGGCCCCTTATATAGATGTTAAGAGTCCTTGAATTGGACTAGGGTTAGGAGACTTGGTGGATAAGTCTCTGAAGTAGAATGTACTTTGGAGTCCTAAGAGGTAGGAAACTGATTCCTTATCCCATGAGGTTCCTTGGAGGCCAATCTTCAAGGAATTATATTCCTAACTGGACTTTATTTATCAGCCGATTTATCCCTTATTAATTAATTATGAAATTAATTAATATTCAGGGTTTTGGGCCCTTTTTAATGGGCCTAGCTGTCAGCCCAATTTTGATATAATTAATGCGTTATTAATTACGCAACCATGGTTTATTTTATTCCCTATCAAGATTTTTATCAGATAAGGAGAAAATACTGTCATTATCTGTTTAATTTTTTGATTTTTATATAACATACAAATAATCTTGACAAGTATTTAAACTCAGTAAATATATTCCCGATAAATCTCAAATCGATACCCTTTGGTTCATATAATTTAAAATCACACACCCTGGAAATACTAGTTTACGGGGAAACATTTTTAAAATGTAATTTATGTATAATTACAACTTTTATTATCAAAATTTCCCTGAAAATTGTGAATAATTCAAAAATTCAAAATACTTGTCATTGGAAATACATATAATTCTATTAAAATAAAAATATGAATTTTGTGGGCTTTGACGCCCCGGTGGGGTTCCGGTCCATTGATTTTTAAAAAACAGAATTGATTCCTAAATTAACAGAAAACCTCGAAAACACATAAAATACATTTAAATACACATAAAATGTAACACC
Organism: Apium graveolens; assembly: GCF_009905375.1. Taxonomy (NCBI): domain Eukaryota; kingdom Viridiplantae; phylum Streptophyta; class Magnoliopsida; order Apiales; family Apiaceae; genus Apium; species Apium graveolens. Next base: position 75,007,345 of record NC_133655.1, read on the forward strand.
CCCAGATCCGGGGTCGGGGATCCGGGTCGTCACGGTCTATCTTTCCACAATATCACTTCACTTAATTAATAATAAATAACCTTATGCTGTGACCCCATACTAACACACACACCACAACCCGTTATAGTCTCAGAGATGAAATTGAAATAAGTACAAGTCTTTGAATCCACAATTTAAAAGTTATTACAACCCAAAACGATTACTTGATAAATTTACAGTTAATTGCCATTATCTGCCACAGGTTATAATTATACATAATTGATTCTCAAAAGTAGATGGTCTGATCTACAATAGATCTACCTCTGCAGCTATAGAAGCTACAACATCATCGGGAAGACGCGGGACGCTTCCCACGCGCTTGCGCTGGGTCTGCTGGAGTCTGGCCATCTTTCCTAACTGTTGTTGTGTGATGAAGAAATAAAGCAAGAGTGAGCCTTACAGCTCGCAAGATAATATATAGTGATAACAATAATATAAGTATCTAAATGGATACTTACTAGAATCTTTTATCAAGCGTAAGATAATTACTTACTAGATATAAGTAAAAACAAGGGATGAAGTTACCAAATACTTCACTACACTTATATCATTTATAAAGCTACTTGAACTACCACTGTTCAAAGTATAATGAGCTTTTACCAGTTCATCACATAGATGAGACTACAAGACAAGATTTGAATAGATTAAATCTTTGAAATATTATTAAAGGAAATGAAGTCATGATATACTTCATTAAGTTCTGATATATATATATATATATATATCCACATATACGTCTTCTTTATACAATTTCCTGAAAACCTCTGTCATGTAAAGTATAAACAGAATTGCAATATCCAATAAATTTGGAAAGGAAAAGAATTTGGCATAAACCAGATATCTTGCTGATCAGGCGAAGATACCCATAAGTAACCTTTTCTACTAGTAGATGGACGAATTCCCCACTGGTCATCACCCTGGTCGTAATAGGACCTTATGCTGGACTGCCACTCAGCCACTTATGCATTTGATGGACTCCCACTGAGCCACTTACACTATCATGGACGCCCACTGAGCCCATGTTGCTTATGCCGACTCAATAGATGGACTTACTTCCCGAACGTTAGGTAAGTAATCAATTTATTTACCAAAACTGCAACCGTGTTGCGAATATAAAATACACCACAGAGCCGGATCCCTCAGGTTTTGAGCGAGTATTTAAATCCCCTTAAAAAGGAAGATCTTAAATATAAAAATGAGTTTTGGGATCCGCTCTAACTTTTAAAAATCATTTTGAAGACTCGAAAACACTTTATAGAGTGTTTGGAGTAAAGCTGATTTAATGAAGTAAATCAGTCCCCAGAATATTTAGAAAATGACTGAATATTATTATTTAAATAATATTCCCATAAAGAATAATCTTTATAAAAATAATTGAAGTAGAAGTATTAAAACTTATACTTGAAACGAGTATTAAATAACCAAAGATATACTTATATGAAAGTACTATCTTTATTTGAATAATCGAAAATAAGTTTGATTATTGACACCTTATTCTTTAATAAAATAAAGAATATATCTCAGCAAATAATCGGAGTCATAGATCCTCAAATGAATATTCAAATAATATTCATTAAATAATATAAACTGAGTCATAAGCCCTCAAATGAATATTCAAATAATATTCAGATAATAAAATAAAAGGAGTCATAAGTCCTCGAATGAATATTCAAAATAATATTCATTTAATATAAAGGAGTCATACGCCTTCGAATAATATTCGAAATAATATTCAATAATAAAATAAAGTTAAAGTTATCGAATAAACCTTATTCGATTAATAGTTTTGAAAACTATGATCATATATATATATATAAGTATATATATATATATATCCATATATACAAAATCTACTCGGGATCCTCGACTCCCAGTTTTAGAAAATATTTTCACCTTTGGGTCCCTATACTAAGGGTATATGCAAATTACCGCTATCCTCTAGCATATGTATTATCAACAATTATATATGGAAAGAATACGAAACAGGCATGCATATATATATACCATAACAGCATGCTTCAATATATAACAATATTTGCTAATTAACCAACATGCATCTATCGCAAGATAATGCAAATACATATACTCATCACCACAACAACTATAACGGGTAGAAAACTTCCCTGAGCGACTTGGGGTGATAAAAGGCTCGGGACGAGTCTGGTAACCTATAAACAACAAGCAAGTTGGAATTAAACCAAAGTCACTTGTAAATCTATACTTTAACTAACTTAGACTCTAACGCATGTTTTGCGCTTACTGATTCGCTTAAGTCACTCGAGTACCCTCGGTTCCATCATTTTTAATAATTTAACCTTTACGAGTTTTAAGACGATTCCTTCGCGAGTGTCTTACCAACTGCCTAACACACTTACCATAAATGTTTCATACATTAATTAACCCTTTTTGGTCTTTAACCTATGTTTCAAAGTAAGGCGAGGGGAAAAGTTTCGTTCGCGAAACGCCGTTACATGAAACGGTCGTTTCTCCTAAACCGTGCATCGGAATCGAACGTACCACATATCAAAACGAAGCTCGTAACATGAGCTATCTAAACATGGCAATGGTCATAATCTAGAAGGGGGTTCTCGGGTCCTAATGTTATGCACAAAAACAGTCCAAAGAAAATCGGACGTTACGACGGCTATGTTTACACGATTTCCCAATTTTAAACCATTCAAAACCAACCCAATTCAACCTCAAATCCAACATACAACCAACATCCATCCTTATCACATCATAACAACCCCAACCAATTCAATTTTAACATTCATACTTATGCCTAAGCTTAACTTTAACCATTCTTAAGTTCTTTTAATCAAAACAACAACATTTACCATTCCAATTCAATACCATTTCAAATCCCAAACTCTAAATCACAACATCAAGCTACAATATCACCCTACTAATCAAAATCATCTTATAATACATAGGAATCTAGGGTTTGGAGATGATATACCTTCCTTGAAGTGGTGGGAGGAGCTAGGAAGCCTTAAGAAGCTTTGAGAAGTCTTAGGAATGCTTGGATCTTCAAGGAAAACAAGAAAAAATTTCAAGTTAAAAACTTGAAAACACTATTCATAGTCTTCTTCTTTGATTAAATGAAGAAGATGGAGAAGGAATTGATGGCTTAAACTCATGATATAGCCCTAACTAAGCATGAAGATGATTAGGGAATTAACTCACCAATTTAGGAAGCTTGGATCTTTGATTTTTGAATTTCCTTGCCTTTTGAATAGTAAAAAGCCGAGAGCTCTCAAGAACAAAGCCTTGGTTCTTTTTGATTTTGATGAAAAATGATTTTGCTTGGCTTGGTTGACTTGTTTTTGTGTTTGATTTAGTCAATTACCTTGTTGCCCTTGAATTTGTGTGGTTCTCATTCAACCACACCTCCTTCCTTCCCATGTCATGCTTGTGTCATGTTGTGATGTCATCTTTCCCTCCTTGTCCTCCTCTCATTGGTTGGGTGACATCACTCCCTCTAATCCCTTTGCTTAACTTCCTAATCGTTTGCCTAATGACCGCTGATCTGTTATACGGTTCGCTTAACTTTCGTTCTCGTTTATCGTTTGAAGGATCATACCCGGGATCTTATTACTTAGGTTCCCTTAACCTTTCTCAATACATTATATTCCTTTTTATGATCCTCTATTATAATCCTTTAATTTAAATCCTTTTTATCCTGTTACCTTATACTCAATCCTTTCCGTATCTAGTGGATTTCCGGGAAAAATCCAAGTGTTCGGAAATTGGATTCTGACGATCTTTACATACACTTATATATCACATAGAGTACTAATAATATCCCAGAAGATCAATAACAGAACCCCTACATAGTGTGGCATGAAAAGTTTTCTCATTCAGCAAAAACACCATTCACAAGGGTTACAAAAAGTTGAAAATTTTGGGGGTTATTACAGTCTCCCCTCCTTAAAAGGATTCCGTCCCGGAATCAAACAGAAAACAAATGGGGGTACTTTTCTAGCATTGTGCTCTCTAGTTCCCAAGTTGATTCTTCCACATTATGATTCTGCCATAGTACTCTGACTAGCTTGATCACTTTGTTCCGAAGCACCTGCTCCTTCTTATCTATAATCCTCACTGGTTTCTCCATGTAAGTTAGATCTGGCTGCATATCCACCTGCTCGTACTCCACTATGTGTCTGGCATCCCGATGATACTTCCTTAGCATTGACACATGGAACACATTATGAACTTGTTGCAAATTAGGGGGTAGGGCTAGCTCGTAAGCTAACTTTCCAATCCGTCTTAATATCTCAAAAGGTCCAATGTATCTTGGGCTTAGTTTTCCTTTCTTTCCGAACCTCATTAATCCCTTCCAAGGGGATACCTTTAGCAGTACTAAGTCCCCTACTTCATATTCCTTGTCCTTTCGGGCTAGGTCTGCATATTTCTTCTGTCTGTCTTGGGCTGCTACAAGTCGCCCTCTGATAAGATCTACTATATCTTTGGTCCTTTGGACCACTTCGGGTCCGAGCATCTTCCGCTCTCCTACTTCATCCCAGTATAAGGGAGATCGACACCTTCTTCCGTACAGGGCCTCATAAGGCGGCATTCCGATGCTAGCATGAAAGCTATTGTTATAAGAAAACTCGATCAACGGCAAGTGATCATCCCAACTCCCTTTAAAGTCTATTGCACAGACTCTCAACATATCCTCTAGTGTCTGGATGGTCCTTTCACTCTGCCCATCCGTCTGGGGATGGTACGCGGTACTCATATTTAACTTGGTCCCCGCACATTCCTGAAAGCTCCTCCAAAATCTGGAGTTGAACCTGGGGTCTCGGTCTGAGACAATGGACGCTGGGACTCCATGTCGCGTCACTATTTCCTTAAGGTAAATGTCCACCAGTCTATCGACTGTGTATCTCTCATTGATAGGAATGAAATGAGCTGACTTTGTCAGTCGGTCTATAATTACCCAAATGGCGTCGTGATTGGCTTTCGTCCTTGGCAAGCCTACAACAAAATCCATCGCTATCTGTTCCCATTTCCATTCGGGAATCTCCAGGGGTCGTAAGAGTCCACTGGGTCTCTGGTGCTCTGCTTTTACCCTTTGGCAAGTCAAACATTTGTTTACCCATTCTGCTACGTCCCTCTTCATGTTGGGCCACCAGTAATACTCCTTCAAATCCCTATACATCTTGGTACTTCCCGGGTGAATGGAATACCTTGAACTATGGCTTTCATCCAATATCTCATCTTTAAGCTCTTGAACATTCGGAACCCAAATCCGGTAGGAGTACCTCATTATCCCTTTATCATCTTTCTCAGTATGGATCTCCTCTCCAGTCATTGACTCTCTGCCTTCATTCATTATTTTCTCCTGGCATAATCTGATCTTTTCCAATAACTCTGGCTGCATTGAGATCTCAAAAAGCTTTTCAGTTCCGGTTCCGGTTACCTTTACTTCTATTTCCATTCTCTCAAAATCCCGTATCAATTCTTCTGAAGTCGTTATCATTCTGAGTCTTTCCTTTCTACTAAGGGCATCAGCCACCACATTGGCTTTCCCTGGATGATAGAGAATCTCACAATCATAGTCCTTGATTAGTTCTAACCATCTCCTCTGGCGCATGTTGAGCTCTTTCTGCGTAAATATGTACTTGAGGCTCTTATGGTCTGTGAAAATCTCGCACTTCTCTCCATACAAGTAGTGCCTCCAAATTTTTAAGGCAAATACTATTGCCGCGAGCTCAAGGTCATGAGTAGGATATCTAACCTCGTATTCCTTCAGTTGTCTCGACGCATACGCAATCACTTTACCATGCTGCATAAGCACACATCCTAATCCTTTGTGCGACGCGTCACTATATATCACAAAATCTCCTTTTCCGTCCGGCAATGCCAATACCAGAGCCGTTATCAACCTTTTCTTTAATTCCTGAAAACTGTTCTCGCATTTCTCCGTCCATTCAAACTTCTCTGTCTTACGAGTAAGTCGTGTCAAAGGGGCTGCAATCTTCGCAAAGTCCTGTACAAATCTACGATAGTAGCCAGCCAATCCTATGAAACTCCTTACCTCTGTGGGTGTGGTTGGCCTTTCCCAATTTGAGACCGCCTCTATCTTGGAGGGGTCGACCAATACTCATTCTTTATTGATCACATGTCCTAAAAACTGTACTTCATTCCGCCAGAATTCACACTTCGAGAATTTGGCATATAACTGTTCCTCTCTGAGTATTCCTAGAGCTATCCTCAAATGCTCTGCATGTTCTGTCTCAGTCCTTGAGTAGATCAAAATATCATCGATAAAAACTATCACACATTTGTCCAAGTACTTCTTAAATACTCTATTCATTAAATCCATGAAAGCCGCTGGGGCGTTGGTTAATCCAAAGGACATTACCCAGAACTCATAATGCCCATACCTTGTACGGAACGCTGTCTTGGAAATATCTTCGGGTTTAATCTTTAGTTGGTGATATCCAGTTCTCAGGTCGATCTTGGAAAAATAAACAGCATCCTTTAGCTGGTCGAACAGATCGTCTATTCTAGGTAATGGGTACCTGTTCTTTATGGTTAGCTTGTTCAACACTCGATAGTCCATACACAGCCTCATGCTCCCATCTTTCTTCTTAACAAATAAAACTGGTGCTCCCCATGGAGACACACTGGGTCTTATCATACCCTTATCCAAGAGTTCCTGCAATTGGATAACTAATTCCTTCATTTCTAACGGGGCTAACCGGTAAGGTGCTTTTGAAACTGGCGCCATCCCTGGGGCCAACTCAATAGAAAATTCAATCACTCTATCGGGTGGTAATCCCGGAAGGTCTTGTGGGAATACATCTTCAAATTTGTTGACTACTGGAATATCTTGTAAGGTGGGCACCTCCTTCTGCGTGTCCACCACATAGGCTAGGTAGGCCTCATTTCCTTTTCGTAGCATCCTTTTAGCCTGGGTCATGGTCAAAAATTTCTGCGTCTGCCTCTTTTCTCTAAATATAACTTCTTTCTTCCCTGGGACATTTAGCTTAACTTTCTTCCCTTTACAGTCTATCTGAGCATCATTGCTAGATAGCCAGTCCATTCCCAAAATTACATCAAACTCCCCTAATTTAAAAGGAATCAGATCAACACTAAAAGATTGCTCCCCTATGCCTATCTCACAGGCGGGGTGAATCTGGTTAACAGGAATAATTTCATGATTGGCTATTTCTACTTGTAAGGGTTCTATCAAGGGTTCAGCCTTAAGTCTTAACTTACGCGCAAGGTCCTTTGATATAAAAGATTTAGTTGCTCCCGAATCAAATAAAACGTTTGCACTGAATGAATTTAGAGAAAGGGTACCTGCTATCACATCTGAATCTTTCATAGCATCCTGGAATGTCATATTGAAAGTCCTTGCAATAGGTGGCTTATTAGAAGCAGCCCTGCTTGCTCCCGAAGCTGCTGGTTTGTTCATTGGGCATTCCCTCTTCCAATGACCCGGGCGTCCACACTGATGACAAGTGGTGGTTGGAATGACGACAGGGGTTGATGATGGGCACTTAGTTGAATAGTGGCCTTCCCGACCGCACTTAAAATAGGTTACTGGCTTTCCTTTACACTCCCCAGTGTGATTCCTTCCACATATGTTACAGGATGGCAATGGGGGTCGAGACTGGTTGGAATAGGACATTCTTGACTTCTGGCCGCCCTGGCTCACGCTCACACTCATTGGCCGCTTAAACCCAGTGTTCCTTCCTGGTAGGGACACTGCTCCTCGATTAAATCTAGTTGGGAAGCTTCTTCCTGCGGAACCTCCACCCATGCTCATACTTTTCCTCTTTATTCCTTTCTTCTCTCTTTCCTTCTGCATCTGTTCACTTCTGACTTCTACAATCGTCGCCTTTTGCATCAGAGTGGCATAGTCCGTAAGCTCAAGGATTGCCACCCTATTCTGAATCCACGGTTTCAGTCCCTGCTGAAACCTCCTAGCTTTCTTTTCCTCGGTGCTCACAAACTCCGGCACAAACCTTGATAACTCAGTAAATTTCGCTTCGTACTCTGCTACAGACAAGTTATTCTGCTTTAGCTCCAAGAACTTGAGCTCCATCTGGTTTTCCATAAACCTCGGGAAATACTTTCCCAGAAACAGTTGACTAAATCTCTCCCAGGTTATAATAGCATCTGTCTCCATGTTTTTCTTGGCCTCCCACCAGTAGTTAGCTTCTCCTTTCAGAAGGTAGGTAGCAAATACAGTCTTCTGTGCCTCATCGGTACTCAAAATCTCAAAAGATTTCTCCATTTCCTTTAACCATGCCCTTGCCTCAACTGGGTCGGCTGATCCGTGGAACTCAGGGGGCTTAAGGGACTTAAAAGCCCTGAAAGAGTTTGCCACAACATTGTTATTTCCTTGAGGGGGTGGGTTGGGTTGACATTCCAAATTCTGCCTTAGGAGTTGCATGAACTGGCCCATGGGATCCATGCCTGGGTTTGGTACTGGTTGCTCAACCTCAGTTTCTCCTTCTTCAGCCTCTATCTCAAATCCCTCAACATCATAGGTTTCCTCTTCCTCTTCATACAGGGAGTCATCCTGTTCCACATAATCCTCATCTTCCTCTTCACTGTGTTCCTGGTTCCTATCATCCTGGTTATGGCTTCCCTGGTCCTCAGATCCAGGGTTCGCCCTAGTTCCAATCTTTCTTGGCGGCACGATTTTGATAATAATAAAAAAAAAATTATTGGGAAAATTCAACGTTAGGTCACAATCATATACAACATTGTGCCTTGCACAGCTCTTATAATGGGGATAACGTATATCGCAATTCTATTATTTTAAGAAAGTTCTAATACGAAGTGCAGTAATAATAATGATAAAAACAGTGATCCCGTCACTAATGAACTGAACCAAAGGAAACAAATATATACATAATACGAGAAATACATAGTTTGATCTGGTCAAAAGTACAACAGTGCTACAGTCATCTGTCCCAAAAGTGATACACAAGAGTCTATCTGTCTAGTCAGAAAAAGGGATGCTATATACAAGTCAACTATCCCGGAAAATTGGCTCTTACTAAGGCCTCGGCTAACTAGACAACTAGACTATTCCATCATCAATCCTGAATCACACACCGGAGCGGGTCAGCTCCCATACCCTTTCCATCACACGACGGAAGATATATTCGGCCTGCCGCCTGGAGATCCTACCATGCCTGTCCCCCTGGAGCGATCTGAGCCTCGCTCGAGATGTGAGCTCTATCCCCGTAAGCTCCCTCAAGGATCGGGGTATAGAAGCCCTAGTCTCATAAGCTCGGGTACGCCTACCCGCCCTCTCTGCATCCAACTCCCTCCTGGCCTCATCCAGTCGGCCCTCGGCAACAGCCACTCGGGTCCTCAGAACATCCTGAACATATCCATGAGCTAACGAAGACTGCCTGTGGGCAGGGTCAAGAGGTGGTGAATCCGGAGCCGCTGAGGGTGCCTCCTCGGTCTGCCTAGGCTCGGAAGTATGGGTCTCTGAGCTGTCATCATCGGGAATCCAAGATAGTGGTGGAGGGGTAGGGGCTCTGACCACCGGAAGTATGGGTAATGGGGTACCAGCATACACTACCATAGGTCCAACACGCTCCTTAGCTACTGGGACCTCATCCGGGTCCTCCTCATCTGGAATAGCAATAACCTCTGTCTCTGACTCCTCTGAGGGGTCCTCCTCATCTGAAATAGCAATGACCTCCGTCTCTGACTCCTCTGAGGGGTCCTCCTCATCCTCCTCCATCTCAGGCTCCTCCTGATCCTCAACATCTGAATCTTTCATAGCATCCTGGACTGTCATGTTGAAAGTCCTTGCAGTAGGTGGCTTATTAGAAGCAGCCCTGTTTGCTCCCGAAGCTGCTGGTTTGTTCATTGGGCATTCCCTCTTTCAATGACCCGGGCGTCCACACTGATGACAAGTGGTGGTTGGAATGATGGCAGGGGTTGATGATGGGCACTTAGTTGAATAGTGGCCTTCCCGACCGCACTTAAAACAGGTTACTGGCATTCCTTTACACTCCCCAGTGTGATTCCTTCCACATATGTTACAGGATGGCAATAGGGGTCGAGACTGGTTGGAATAGGACATTCTTGACTTCTGGCCGCCCTGGCTCACGCTCACACTCATTGGCCGCTTAAACCCAGTGTTCCTTCCTGGTAGGGACACTGCTCCTCAATTAAATCTAGTTGGGAAGCTTCTTCCTGCGGAACCTCCACCCATGCTCATACTTTTCCTCTTTATTCCTTTCTTCTCTCTTTCCTTCTGCATCTGTTCATTTTCGACTTCTACAATCATTGCCTTTTGCACCAGAGTGGCATAGTCCGTAAGCTCAAGGATTGCCACCCTATTCTGAATCCACGGTTTCAGTCCCTGCTGAAACCTCCTAGCTTTCTTTTCCTCGGTGCTCACAAACTCCGACACAAACCTTGATAACTCAGTAAATTTCGCTTCGTACTCTGCTACAGACAAGTTATTCTGCTTTAGCTCCAAGAACTTGAGCTCCATCTGGTTTTCCATAAACCTCGGGAAATACTTTCCCAGAAACAGCTGACTAAATCTCTCCCAGGTTATAATAGCATCTGTCTCCATGTTTTTCTTGGCCTCCCACCAGTAGTTAGCTTCTCCTTTCAGAAGGTAGGTAGCAAATACAGTCTTCTGTGCCTCATCGGTACTCAAAATCTCAAAAGATTTCTCCATTTCCTTTAACCATGCCCTTGCCTCAACTGGGTCGGCTGATCCGTGGAACTCAGGGGGCTTAAGGGACTTAAAAGCCCTGAAAGAGTTTGCCACAACATTGTTATTTCCTTGAAGGGGTGGGTTGGGTTGACGTTCCAAATCCTGCCTTAGGAGTTGCATGAACTGGCCCATGGGATCCATGCCTGGGTTTGGTACTGGTTGCTCAACCTCAGTTTCTCCTTCTTCAGCCTCTATCTCAAATCCCTCAACATCATAGGTTTCCTCTTCCTCTTCATACAGGGAGTCATCCTGTTCCACATAATCCTCATCTTCCTCTTCACTGTGTTCCTGGTTCCTATCATCCTGGTTATGGCTTCCCTGGTCCTCAGATCCAGGGTTCGCCCTAGTTCCAATCTTTCTTGGCGGCATGATTCTGATAATAATAATAAAAAAATTTATTGGGAAAATTCAACGTTAGGTCACAATCATATACAACATTGTGCCTTGCACAGCTCTTATAATGGGGAGAACGTATATCGCAATTCTATTATTTTAAGAAAGTTCTAATACAAAGTACAGTAATAATAATGATAAAAACAGTGATCCCGTCACTAATGAACTGAACCAAAGGAAACAAATATATACATAATGCGAGAAATACATAGTTTGATCTGGTCAAAAGTACAACAGTGCTACAGTCATCTGTCCCAAAAGTGATACACAAGAGTCTATCTGTCTATTCAGAAAAATGGATGCTATATACAAGTCAACTATCCCGGAAAATTGGCTCTTACTAAGGCCTCGGCTAACTAGACAACTAGACTATTCCATCATCAATCCTGAATCACACACCGGAGCGGGTCAGCTCCCATACCCTTTCCATCGCACGACGGAAGATATAGTCGGCCTGCCGCCTGGAGATCCTACCATGCCTGTCCCCCTGGAGCGATCTGAGCCTCGCTCGGGATGTGAGCTCTATCCCCGTAAGCTCCCTCCTCAAGGATCGGGGTATAGAAGCCCTAGTCTCATAAGCTCGGGTATGCCTACCCGCCCTCTCTGCATTCAACTCCCTCCTGGCCTCATCCAGTCGGCCCTCAGCAACAGCCACTCGGGTCCTCAGAACATCCTGAACATATCCATGAGCTAACGAAGACTGCCTGTGGGCAGGGTCAAGAGGTGGTGAATCTGGAGCCGCTGAGGGTTCCTCCTCGGTCTGCCTAGGCTCGGAAGTATGGGTCTCTGAGCTGTCATCATCGGGAATCCAAGATAGTGGTGGAGGGGTAGGGGCTCTGACCACCGGAAGTGTGGGTAATGGGGTACCAACATACACTACCATAGGTCCAACACGCTCCTCAGCTACTGGGACCTCATCCGGGTCCTTCTCATCTGGAATAGAAATAACCTCTGTCTCTGACTCCTCTGAGGGGTCCTCCTCATCTGAAATAGCAATGACCTCCGTCTCTGACTCCTCTGAGGGGTCCTCCTCATCCTCCTCCATCTCAGGCTCCTCCTGATCCTCAACATCTAGCAATGCCTCATCATGCTCACGCTCGAACATCTCAGGGTCCTCTATCTCAGGCGCCTACACATTAACCGAGCTAAGTTACTATCATGATACTTATAAGGGTTCCCGTAAGGGTTTTAACTGTCAGCACTACTTTAAGTAGTCCGACCATGAACTTGGCAAGAGTTCTTATTATCTTTGTGAGTTTGTTATTATATCGACGTATCATCTCTGAGGTTTATAACGCTTAGCTCTGATACCATTTCTGTAACACCCCCAGATCCGGGGTCGGGGATCCGGGTCATCACGGTCTTTCTTTCCACAATATCACTTCGCTTAATTAATAATAAATAACCTTATGCTGTGACCCCATACTAACACACACACCACAACCCGTTATATTCTCAGAGATGAAATTGAAATAAGTACAAGTCTTTGAATCCACAATTTAAAAGTTATTACAACCCAAAACGATTACTTGATAAATTTACAGTTAATTGCTATTATCTGCCACAAGTTATAATTATACATAATTGATTCTCAAAAGTAGATGGTCTGATCTACAATAGATCTACCTCTGCAGCTATAGCAGCTACAACATCATCGGGAAGATGCGGGACGCTTCCCACGCGCTTGCGCTGGGTCTGCTGGAGTCTGGCCATCTTTCCTAACTGTTGTTGTGTGATGAAGAAATAAAGCAAGAGTGAGCCTTACAGCTCGCAAGATAATATATAGTGATAACAATAATATAAGTATCTAAATGGATACTTACTAGAATCTTTTATCAAGCGTAAGATAATTACTTACTAGATATAAGTAAAAACAAGGGATGAAGTTACCAAATACTTCACTACACTTATATCATTTATAAAGCTACTTGAACTACCACTGTTCAAAGTATAATGAGCTTTTACCAGTTCATCACATAGATGAGACTACAAGACAAGATTTGAATAGATTAAATCTTTGAAATATTATTAAAGGAAATGAAGTCATGATATACTTCATTAAGTTCTGATATATATATATATCCACATATACGTCTTCTTTATACAATTTCCTGAAAACCTCTGTCATGTAAAGTATGAACAGAATTGCAATATCCAATAAATTTGGAAAGGAAAAGAATTTGGCATAAACCAGATATCTTGCTGATCAGGCGAAGATACCCATAAGTAACCTTTTCTACTAGTAGATGGACGAATTCCCCGCTGGTCATCACCCTGGTCGTAATAGGACCTTATGCTGGACTGCCACTCAGCCACTTATGCATTTGATGGACTCCCACTGAGCCACTTACACTATCATGGACGCCCACTGAGCCCATGTTGCTTATGCCGACTCAATAGATGGACTTACTTCCCGAACGTTGGGTAAGTAATCAATTTATTTACCAAAACTGCAACCGTGTTGCGAATATAAAATACACCACAGAGCCGGATCCCTCAGGTTTTGAGCGAGTATTTAAATCCCCTTAAAAAGGAAGATCTTAAATATAAAAATGAGTTTTGGGATCCGCTCTAACTTTTAAAAATCATTTTGAAGACTCGAAAACACTTTTATAGAGTGTTTGGAGTAAAGCTGATTTAATGAAGTAAATCAGTCCCCAGAATATTTAGAAAATGACTGAATATTATTATTTAAATAATATTCCCATAAAGAATAATCTTTATAAAAATAATTGAAGTAGAAGTATTAAAACTTATACTTGAAACGAGTATTAAATAACCAAAGATATACTTATATGAAAGTACTATCTTTATTTGAATAATCGAAAATAAGTTTGATTATTGACACCTTATTCTTTAATAAAATAAAGAATATATCTCAGCAAATAATCGGAGTCATAGATCCTCAAATGAATATTCAAATAATATTCATTAAATAATATAAACTGAGTCATAAGCCCTCGAATGAATATTCAAATAATATTCAGATAATAAAATAAAAGGAGTCATAAGTCCTCGAATGAATATTCAAAATAATATTCATTTAATATAAAGGAGTCATACGCCTTCGAATAATATTCGAAATAATATTCAATAATAAAATAAAGTTAAAGTTATCGAATAAACCTTATTCGATTAATAGTTTTGAAAACTATGACCATATATATATATAAGTATATATATATATATCCATATATACAAAATCTACTCGGGATCCTCGACTCCCAGTTTTAGAAAATATTTTCACCTTTGGGTCCCTATACTAAGGGTATATGCAAATTACCGCTATCCTCTAGCATAGGTATTATCAACAATTATATATGGAAAGAATACGAAACAGGCATGCATATATATATACCATAGCAACATGCTTCAATATATAACAACATTTGCTAATTAACCAACATGCATCTATCGCAAGATAATGCAAATACATATACTCATCACCACAACAACTATAACGGGTAGAAAACTTGCCTGAGCGACTTGGGGTGATAAAAGGCTCGGGACGAGTCTGGTAACCTATAAACAACAAGCAAGTTGGAATTAAACCAAAGTCACTTGTAAATCTATACTTTAACTAACTTAGACTCTAACGCTTGTTTTGCGCTTACTGAATTGCTTAAGTCACTCGAGTACCCTCGGCTCCATCATTTTTAATAATTTAACCTTTATGAGTTTTAAGACGATTCCTTCGCGAGTGTCTTACCAACTGCCTAACACACTTACCATAAATGTTTCATACATTAATTAACCCTTTTTGGTCTTTAACCTATGTTTCAAAGTAAGGCGAGGGGAAAAGTTTCGTTCGCGAAACGCCGTTACATGAAACGGTCGTTTCTCCTAAACCGTGCATCGGAATCGAACGAAATACATATCAAAACGAAGCTCGTAACATGAGCTATCTAAAAATGGCAATGGTAATAATATAGAAGGGGGTTCTCGGGTCCTAATGTTATGCACAAAAACAGTCCAAAGAAAATCAGACGTTACGACGGCTATGTTTACGCGATTTCCCAATTTTAAACCATTCAAAACCAACCCAATTCAACCTCAAATCCAACATACAACCAACATCCATCCTTATCACATCATAACAACCCCAACCAATTCAATTTTAATATTCATACTTATGCCTAAGCTTAACTTTAACCATTCTTAAGTTCTTTAAATCAAAACAACAACATTTACCATTCCAATTCAATACCATTTCAAATCCCAAACTCTAAATCACAACATCAAGCTACAATATCACCCTACTAATCAAAATCATCTTATAATACATAGGAATCCAGGGTTTGGAGATGATATACCTTCCTTGAAGTGGTGGGAGGAGCTAGGAAGCCTTAAGAAGCTTTGAGAAGTCTTAGGAATGCTTGGATCTTCAAGGAAAACAAGAAAAAATTTCAAGTTAAAAACTTGAAAACACTATTCATAGTCTTCTTCTTTGATTAAATGAAGAAGATGGAGAAGGAATTGATGGCTTAAACTCATGATATAGCCCTAACTAAGCATGAAGATGATTAGGGAATTAACTCACCAATTTAGGAAGCTTGGATCTTTGATTTTTGAATTTCCTTGCCTTTTGAATAGTAAAAAGCCGAGAGCTCTCAAGAACAAAGCCTTGGTTCTTTTTGATTTTGATGAAAAATGATTTTGCTTGGCTTGGTTGACTTGTTTTTGTGTTTGATTTAGTCAATTACCTTGTTGCCCTTGAATTTGTGTGGTTCTCATTCAACCACACCTCCTTCCTTCCCATGTCATGCTTGTGTCATGTTGTGATGTCATCTTTCCCTCCTTGTCCTCCTCTCATTGGTTGGGTGACATCACTCCCTCTAATCCCTTTGCTTAACTTCCTAATTGTTTGCCTAATGACCGCTGATCTGTTATACGGTTCGCTTAACTTTCATTCTCGTTTATCGTTTGAATGATCATACCCGGGATCTTATTACTTAGGTTCCCTTAACCTTTCTCAATACATTATATTCCTTTTTATGATCCTCTATTATAATCCTTTAATTTAAATCCTTTTTATCCTGTTACCTTATACTCAATCCTTTCCGTATCTAGTGGATTTCCGGGAAAAATCCAAGTGTTCGGAAATTGGATTCTGACGATCTTTACATACACTTATATATCACATAGAGTACTAATAATATCCCAGAAGATCAATAACAGAACCCCTACATAGTGTGGCATGAAAAGTTTTCTCATTCAGCAAAAACACCATTCACAAGGGTTACAAAAAGTTGAAAATTTTGGGGGTTATTACATAAAATGAGATAAAACGAGTATCTCGATAATAACACACTTGGCCACACATCCAGATTACGTATACTCTCGTATAAATGCATTTTAAACACATAATAAATATCCAAAAAATATGTTGGTCCTTACCAGATCACATACAAATCCGTCGCACGCTAAATCATGGCAATAAACATTTTTAAATAATATTAAACACATAATAATTTATTTAACACGTAACAAAATAGCTTTAAAATATTATTTAAACTGTTTTAAACCTCACCCTTTGCCCGGGTGAATATGGGTAAAATACCAAATAATATTTCTAAAACAGATCAAATATTGAGGCGAGTAAAACATCCACTCGGCCCTCAAGACGAAAAAATACACTGAGTTTTACCGATATTGATAAAACAATCAGCTTTTAAAATAAGCATTTTGAAAATAATACCTTTAAGTAAATATTTTCAGAAACCAACAGGGACTAACACCATTTAACAATTAGCATATTGAGTCATTTAACGACACGAACTCATCAAACATGAATAAAATATCCACCATTTTATTCCTTCTAAATCATAAAGCACATAAACATATTCAATTAATAATAATAATAATTCTGAAAAATACGGGATATCACATTTCAAATTAATTCATGCTCATCTTTTGGCCAGAAAAATTTTGTTAAGTAAATTTTGTTGCATTGAGCAGGTAGCTTTTCAAACATATTTAACAAGTTTTTACTGAATTATGCATACAACTTCTTTTACAAATTTAGCAAATTTATATTAAATTAGTCATTAATTTTAGAGGCATGCCCCATTTTTTAAGTGATGTATGAAAACTGAAAAATTGGTGCCTCAATGATCAAAAAAGTTATGAAGTACATAAAATAATAGAAATTAACTAAAAATTTTATATTTGACGAATTGATAAAATATTTCTATAATATAAACCAAACAAATAAAAAAATTTAAAATAATATAAAAAGTATATAATAATATTATATAACAAATATAAACAAAAAACTATCACATTAAAGTTAATTTATATCTAAACATTATTACATTAATTTGAGTTTTAAATTAAATTTTTTCATTGAATGTTAAATATAAAAGCTAACATAATATAAATAAATAAATTACCTAAAAATTAAATTTTAAATAAAGTATAAATCGTACATATTGTCAACAAAAAAACTACTGTTTACCATTCTATTATATTAAATTATTGAAGTTATTACTCGTAATCTAAATTATTTATAAAAAAATTAACAATTTTATTACATATTGCACTTATTAATTTGTTTATAAAATTTTGTGATTTATTCAAATATTTAAGATTAGTATCATTGATTTAATTTTGCTCAAGATAATAATGTATAATTATTTAACATTTTCTATTTTTCAAAATTTCTTTAATTTGCAAATTTTTTCCGAAATAAAGTTTCAAATTAATTTTATTTTTAACTTTCAACAAAATATATATACATACATCTTAAAAATTGTGTCTTATATATTTTTAGGCCATATTTAGTAGAAGCATACACTCAGGATTATTCTTGATTTAGTCTACTTTGAGCCGTGGGCGCGGGGATAGGGATTGAAAATAAATTTTAGCGTAAAATGAGACGGGGATGGAGAATTTTTTATGTCCTGGGATTGGAGATCCCGGCCCAATCCATCCCACTTTTTTTAACTGTTAGTCGCTAAACACACGCTAATAATACACGCAAGTATACGCGTTCACAAGTAATATAAAATTATTTCTAGTTCGTTACCACAGAGACTGACTATGGTTAACTAATTAATTTATGCACTTATGCACCAATGATATGGCTATTATCTAATGCTAAGACGAATACAAAATTGGGTTTTTGATTATAACTAAGAATTAAACTAACAATTATAACCAAGAGAATAAGAATGGTTGAATTAATATATATGACAAACATGGGATTCTACCTTCATTAAATAATTCATTCAATAGTCTTTATTGTTCTTAACCTTAGCATGTAATGGTGATCACACTAATTAAATAACACGAAACTGATAAACGCCAACTTTCTTTGCACGAATACCATACTACCAGACATCCACATAATAGATAGAAGCTGAATAGACACCAATTATATTGAGACCCTATATGTCTATAGAATTTGACAACATAAAGGTTTAAAGCATAAGTTATCTATCGTGATTACATAGGGCAAGTAAGATGGTTAAAATTACCTACGAATCATGCATAACAATAACACATGAACCTATGCTATCATGGCAAGTTCTAAATCCTTAAATTCACTGTCGCTTCATTAAAGATTAACATGCTATCTTATAAGTTCGCGACGCTCATAAGACGAATAAGCACGACCAATACTAGGTTATCATACAATCACCACACACTAAGGTATCGAAACAAATTAACTAAAGAAATCCATAATTAAATCCGCTAGAACTCCAGGATTAGGGGTGAGCATTCAGTTCATTTAACCGAATACCGAACCGAAATAACCGAACCAAAATAATTCGGTTTTAATTCAGTTATGATTTTTATGTTATTCGGTATTTCGATATTTCGATTTTTTTACCGAAATACCTGAATTACCGAAATATAATAAATAATATATATTAATATATACATAAATATATTTATTTATATATTACTTATTTTTACCTAGCTCCTTTCTCTTTTTTTTTCGCTTAAATTATTAATTCCCCGTTCCCAACTTCACTTTTCCTATCTTTTTATTTGTTATATTTAATTGCTATTTGCCTAATTTAAATTTTAATGTATTTAGTTTTCATGATCTTCAATTTAGTTGCTAAAATAAAAAAAACTAAACTAACTACTTAGACTTACTTTTATTGTAATCAGGACACCACACCATAATATTCAGGTGCATGAAAGTGCAGCTAAGAGCATAAGTTTAACTGTTGTACCATCATTAATCTTTGTCGTAATTTATTAAATATTTTATTATTAAAATTTTATTTTTTTTCCTAATTCGGTTTTCGATTTTAACCGAAATAATTATTTCGGTTCGGTAAATAACCGAAATTATTTCGGTTCGGTAAATAACCGAAATTATTTCGATTGACTATTCAGTTCTGATTTTTACCCTTATTCGGTATTCAGTAACCGAATTATATTTCGGTTCGGTTACCGAGTAACCTAATACTCAGCCCTACCCAGGATAACGATTAGCCCATAATCGGACTCATCATCAATGTGGGTTCCGATGAAAGCATGGTACAATAAATGTAGTCCTTATACTGAATAAATAATAAAACCAAGTACGAAACAAGAGTAAAGTTCACAAATAAGAAAACTAGAATCCAAGTTACAACTTAGAACAAAGATTCACAAGTAAAAACAAGATCTTCTTCATCTTCGTTGAATCGTGCTAACACGGTCTTCTTACGACCTCCTTATGCTATGGTATATCCGTCTCTAGAAAATGTCCTTTATTTAAGTATATATAGCAGCCCATGCAATATAAAAGTCCTCCAATTGTAAATCAATTAGAATCAGGATTTTGGGATCCCGAACTGGCGTGGTCGCGCGCTTCATCAGCGCGGGTGCGCTGGCTCTCTGACAAATGGGCGCAGCCGCGCGCTAGACCAGCGCGGGCGCACCGTGCTTCTAAAAAAACTTCTGAATTTCTTTAATTCTTGCTGCAATCGAGTTGGCTTCCGGAGCTTTATGCTTTGGACATCATCCTAACACCATATTAGCACCAAAACAATGCTAATTCACCTGAGTCTTAGAATAATGCCTGAAATGCAAAAACACTAGAAAACACATTAAAACACCAACAACTTGAGTATATTTATGCCAATCAAAGCTTTACAGAGCATAATAAAGTGTCATAAATGCCACTCAACATACCCTCAAACTTGAATCGATTCTTGTCCTCAAGCATAAACAGACTCAAAGAACAAGAAATAAAAATGCATGAATGCAACTAAATGAATGCAACGATCCCCAATAGAATAACTAACCAATCAACAAGCAACATCTCAACAAATGTAGTTATTCACATAAGATCAATAAAACCTCACAAATCAATCTATAAACCAGAGACGTGCGTGTGTGCAACTGCATACAGATATACTATCGCCACTAGATCAATAATCATGACTCACTATTCATCAAAGCAATCACAAGGTTATAAACAGAATAAAAGCTAGACTCAAAATAACTTATAACACTTTAATTCTTATATTGGAGTTTCATATGGATTCATGCTTTTATTCAAACACAACAACACACTTATGCTTAATTGATCGTGCAATGAGTGAGGTCCACAAAAGACTTATACAATAGTACCCATGTACCGAGCGTTAGGTTAGCGGATCCCATACTATTAAAGCCTTAGATCACTAGGCCCAAAGTCCCCTAAGAACTTAATAACTCGAGTACTAAAGAGCCCACTCGAGATAATTATACATAACACTTATTTTTTCTTTTTCTTTTTTTTGTTCTTTTTTTTGTTCTTCTTTCATTTTTCACAATTTCTAAACGAGTGCGTTTCGCTCCATCTTGTTCAACCCTAGACTACTCATATAAATATGATCCGGCTACTAGCCATTTGACACCTAGCCAACACAACTAGCAATGAAATACAATTGTTCTCCAATTTCTAAATATCTATGTTATATTATTATTAAGAGAATATCCTAAATTCTAAATATAAACAAGTGATTAAACCTTAACAAACAAACAAACCATGAGCATGATCTAGTACTTTAGCCACCTATAAGACTTAGTGAAATACATTTGTCTCTAGCATGCAAATCAATTCGATAAGACTTAACATCACTAAATACGACATCACTACACTAGCATTAATATCACAAGTCAATCGGAAAAATTATCTAAGGGATCATGTTATTATGTAAATGCATGAAACTACATGAACAAACTAACATAAAAACTACCAAAAATAAAAAAAACTACATGACAAAATATACAACTATATGAACTAAACTATCATGAATATGCAAACTATATGCGACTCATACAAAACATATTCCTTAAACTACTACCCCCAAACTTAAAATATTCACTGTCCCCAGTGAAGGTAATAGTAAGGAATCAGGCATACCTAATCTGAATCAGGATCCTCACCCTCAATGGGTGGAGTGTCAGGCGTGTCTAAAGGTGGATATATGGAGTCCTCACCAAATACTGGCCACTGGATGTCAACACCGGTGGCTCTGAAAGCTGTCCCCAATGCCTGGGTGAGATCGCATGCAAACCTGCTGTGGATGTCATGCATCACATCCATCCTCCTAGCCAGATGCCTAAATTGTGTTATACTCATGCCAGTTCCAACATCAGCTTCTTCCTCCTCCTCATGTGCCTGCTGCGATGGCCCCGCCTCATCTTCTAGCTGAGATCTCCAAGCAGTCCTTCTCGTCTGGGTGGCCCCATCAGCTGGCCTTCCACCAGGAAGACGGTCAAAAGTATAACCAATCCCCTTCATATCGGGCTTGCCTCCATCCCACTCTTGTATTGTAGCCAAAGTAGTGCTGTCAATGGGAGCACTCGAGATCTGCAACTGCTCATGTGCTGGCCAATGAACACCAACTACCACGCACAATTTCGTTATAATGGACGCATATGGTAAGGACCCCGTAGTACTCCCCCTCAAGAACTTCAGTATACCCTGATAAATCACCATCCCAAGATCCACATAATCGCCCTGAAGAATGCCCCACAATAGCCATGCACGCTCCACAATATCTCATGCACATGCGAAGATGGCATGATGTTAGCACAAATAAACGCATTTCATGCACGGGCAAACCTGTTCATGCTGGAAGCCGGGAACGTAGAATACTCAGTAGTGCCCCTCTTGATCTTCCAGTGTGTGTTAGGCATGCATAGTGTAGCAACAATAAGATCCAGATTGAAGTCCTCTAGAGTCTTATCATTCCAAGTGTCCTGCCCGGGCTTCCTCGCGGGCTGATTAATCACCCTCCTTATCGCCCCAACAATATACTCCACCTTCATCCCCCTAACCACCGTGAAGCCATTCTTTTCAGACTTCATCTTCGCATAGAACTCGCGAACAACACTCATGGGCCCATCTTCAGAATCATCTCCAACAGCTTACCATCCTTCCCCGATGGTAGAAAACCTTTCTCCTTGATGATAGGCTTCGAGAGAAGCCTCGTATACTCCGCTTCAGCCTCGGGAGTAGAAAACCTCGGCCTCACACCACCAGCACTCGAAGAATCAGTGGTGCTACTGCTTACTTCTGTTCTTTGTCTCTTGGATGCCATTGGAATTGAGTAGAGAGAATAAGAGTTTGTGTTTGAGAGAGAATTTGTATTTGATAAATTTGTGAAGTGGTGAAGAAGTTTGTGTATAAGTGTATGTATTTATAGGAGGTGAAAAGATAATTATATATGGAATAGAAGTGGGATTTGATTATGGGAATAGTGGGAATAATGGGTTTGATTTGGAGAGGGAAATTTGGGATGTGGGAGAGTAAAATTCGGATAGGAATTGATTTTGTAGCAAAAATCCCGTTTTTCCTCTTCAAAACTGCTATTTTTATTTTTCTGAGTCGGGACCTCCGCGTGGGCGCGTGCTAAGACAGTGTGGGCGTGCTCTACTTCTGCCAAATCGGCGCGGCCGCACGCTAGATCAGCGTGGGCTTGCCGTGTCTCTGTAATTTCAGCGCGACCGCGCGCCAGATCAGCGCGGGCGCGCCTGGCTTCTGAAGTTCGCCCTGAATTTTTTCTGTTTTTCTGATTTTTTTGTGATTTTATCTTTTCTTTCTTCTTGCTTCCTCTACTTTTTTTTGAAATAAAACGTACTTGCATAAATCAAACTTCCTCAAAAGTTACAGTACAAACAATCAAATCTTGAGTAGTAGATAACCACTCCTGAAAACCTGACGAAGAATATGCATCCCTAGCTAACAAATGGGCTGCCATATTCACAGATCTATGAGCAAAAACTACTAACACTTCCTCAAAGTGTTTAATTATGTTCCTATAATCATCAACAATCGTGTGGAAATAAGACGATCCTCCCATACCATTAACTGCATCCACAAGAAGCTTAAAATCACTCTCGAACACACACTTGCTCTGTCTCCAATTCTTAATCCACGACAAGGCTTCCCTCAATCCCATAGCTTCTGCTTCCCTTGCTTGGAATCTGCCCCGAATCACATTACTGCTAGCTCGCATAAAACGCCCATACTCATCTCGAGCAACACATCCCATTCCCGTCTGATTTCCTCCTGGCAAGCAAGCTGCATCTGTGTTAATTTTGATCCATCCTAATGTTGCTTTACACCATCTTCCATTTGTATTACTAGCCTGTCCCATTTTCTTACTTACCTCTTCCCTTGCTCTCATCCAATCTGTTAACATATTATATGCTTTGGATTTAAGTCCAAACACCGACGTATTCACATGATTCCACACCCAACTGTTTCTTCTGTTGCAGAGATTCCAACATATTAAACCCACCATCACAATTTGATCTCGGCCTCCTGTACTGAGTACTCGTTGCAACAAGCTCAGAACTGTATCATTCATCCCAGCTGTGACAAGATGTCTCAACCCCACCGCATTCCAAACTTTCTGGGAAAAACAGCACTGGAATAACACATGCATATCATCCTCCACATACATTTGGCACCATGAGCAAATTACATTTATATTAACTTGTTTCTCCACTAAGGCTGCTGCTGTCGGTAAAACCTTTTGACATGTTCGCCAAAGAAAGTTTATAACTTTTGGTGGTAACTGTAATCTCCATAATTTCTTCCAAAAAACACCATCTGGACATTCCCTTTCACCACATATTCTCCTATAGCAGCTTCTTACTGTAAACTCTCCATCATCATCAAAAAGCCAAAACCACGAATCACTTCTGCTCTCTCTTGGTATAGGAATCTGGTTTATCAATTCCCTATCCCTGTCGTTGCAAATATCCCTTAATATCTCATCATCCCAGTTTTTCTGACTCTCATCCAGCAAACCACTAACTGTTATATCCTTTAGTTCCTCTGGCATTTCTGTCGTAAGACATCTATTGTCTGGGCAAGGCAACCATGGTATTTTCCATACTCTAGTACTTCTCCCATCCCCAATTTTACGTCTACATCCCTGTTTCATAATGTCTTGCGCCTCAAAAACACTTCGCCACACATAACTTGGGTTTGTACCCAGCTTAGCATTTAAAAAATCTGACCCCGGAAAATATCTTGCCTGCATTAATTTTGTGAGAAGCGGGTTCGTATTATTCACCAATCTCCAGGCCTACTTTGCAAGCATAGATATATTAAAGTGTCTAAGCTTTTTGAAGCCCAATCCACCATCTTCCTTCACCTTACACATTCTCTCCCAAGACATCCATTTTATACCCCTATTTGAAGTTCCGTTTCCCCACCAGAATGCGTTCATTCTTTTTTCAATATCCTCGCACACCTGAACTGGAATTAGCAGCATATTCATCCAAAAGTTGGGAATAACTTGCGCAGCTGTCATTAACAATGTGACTTTACCTGCCTTTGAAAGAACCTATTTATCCCACCCTTGTAATTTGTGCTCAACTTTCTCTACCAGAAATGAAAAAGTTGCTCTTTTCCTTCTCCCAACAGCCATAGGCATCCCCAAATATTTACCCGGAGTTTGAGTTTCACTAACCCCCAGCTGCTCACACACTTCTTTTCTTTTCTACTTACTCGTGTTAGCAGAGAATGTCAATGCAGACTTCGAATAATTCACCATCTGTCCCGATATATTTTCATATCTATTCAAAATCCTTTTCATAACATTTGCTTCCACCCCCTCTGCTTTAAAGAAGAAATAGCAATCATCCGCGAAGAGCAGATGCGATATGGCTGGCGCACCTCTAGCTATAGTACACCCATGCAATAAGCCTGTTTCCTCATTTCTCCGAATAATAGAACTTAATCCCTCAGCACACAAAATATACATATAAGGTGATATCGGATCGCCTTGTCGAAGCCCTCGCCGTGGCACTACATCTCCAAACACATTTCCATCATAAAGAAAGCTATACGAAACCGATTGAATCAGTCTCATAATTCTGTTAATCCACACCTCATGAAACTTAAATTTCTCCATCATGTTTCGAATGAAGCCCCACTCCAATCTATCATAGGCTTTTGATATATCAATTTTTAAACCTGTAATTCCTATTTTTCCTTGCGTAAGCCTTTTCATATAGTGATTTACTTAAAATGCTATCATAGCATTACCAGTTAAGAGTCTCCCCTCTATAAGCGCACTCTGCCTATCAGAAATTAAGGATCCCAATCATGGCTTCAATCTATTCGACAACACTTTTGACAAAATTCGTACCAGAACATTACACAACGAGATAGGTCAGAAATCAGTCATTTGCTGTGGCATCGGCACCTTCTGAATTAAGCACACCAGTGTTTTATTGATTCCGCTTGGTAGATATCCTGTATTCATAAATTCCTGACAAAATTTCACTACGTTGCCTCCAACTACACCCCAAAACGTCTGAAAGAATGCAGGGTTTAAACCATGTAAACCCGGGGATTTATCGGGATGCATTGAGAACACTGCTTCTCTAACTTCATCAGTCGAAATATTTGAAATCAAGTTTTCATTGTCCTCCTCAGTTACTTGGTTTACTATCTCACGACTTGACAACCTACCATCTGGCACCACAGATTGAAACAATTGAGCAAAATACCTCGTTATGACACCTTGAATATTCTCTGACTCCTCTTTCCACTCACCATTTTCATCTTTTAGTCTCTGAAAACCATTCTTTTTCTTTCGAATTGATGCATATCTATGAAAAAAGCGCGTATTTTGATCACCCTCCTATAACCAGAACTGTTTGGAACGTTATTTCCAATATGTTTCTTGCTTCTTCGGCAACTTTAAGTACTCTCATCTCACCTTATTATACATCTGAACACCTGGCGCATCCTTTCTAGATCGTAGCTTTCAAAGTTCCCCCCTACAATCTGCTAACTTAATCTTAAACTCCTTTCGAACACCTCCTCCCCATTCATCCAATCTGAGGCAATAGTAGCTAATTTTATCTAGAATTTGTTTTCCTTCCATATGCTCCCAGCTATTCTTCACAAGATCTATACACTCAGTTTCTTTCACCCACACATTTTCAAACCTAAACCGTCGACTTTTAGGCATGTAGACTTGCTTATTTAGCTGCAGATAAAGTGGCAAGTGATCTGAAGGAGTTTCATCAAAAAATCGAACCTCTGCTTGGGGAAACATATTACACCTATTTTGATTTGCCATCCCACGATCTAATCTCTCCTGCACCCAACTCTCTTTCCCTCTAGATTTCTCCCACGTAAATCTCTCCCCAACAAAACCCAGGTCTACCAGATTACACTCCCTTACCGTTTCCACAAAACCATTTAACAGACTTCGCGGATGCTCTTGCCCCCCTTTTTCTCCTCAGCAAACATAAGATCATTGAAATCGCCTATAATATACCATGGTAGATCCGACTTACTTTCCAGATATTGAATTAAATTCCACGACTCACGACGTCTCGTCCTCTCTAGGCATCCATAGAAACCCGTATACCGCCATCTCCCTATTTGATCATTCTCCACCTCAAAATCGATAAAGTGCTTGTGAACTTCTCTTATTTGATATCCACCTTCATTTTTCCAAAACAAAGCCAAACCCCCACTACGACCATCGGCATCTACTACCTGACACCCTGCATAGTTCAAGGCTTTACAAACTGCAACTACTTTATTTTTATTTGCTAACGATTCTGATAAAAAAATAAAACTGGGCTTTATTTGTTGATTGATTTCCTTTAGAAATCGAACTGTTCGTGACTGGCCCAAACCACGACAGTTCCAAGCTATAATACTCATTTGGCTAGGCGGGCCTGTACCACAGAACCCGCCTCTTTCAAGTTTTTTGGCCTATCAGATTGTGTAGGCCCAGTTAGTATATCCTCTACAACTTCTTCCGTAATATTCTCACTGTCTACCCGCCTTCTTTTTGGATCAATCACAACTATCTCCTTTTCAAACGTTTTCCCCCCTTCATGCTATCAGCTTGATTTTCAAAATTATTAACCCCCGATCCACTACCCTGATTTTTCTGAACGACCTTGATTCTCTCATCTTCTCCAAAATTCCGCTATCTCTTCCATCCACCTCCATGAAACCCTCCTCCGCCTTATCCTTGCCGTAGGTGGTGCCTGACCGGTTATTTTGCTTTGATACCCAACTATTACCTCCTTCCACTCCATTTCTCAGCCATCTCGATCCCATGTTTTGATTCTTAGCATTTTTTGGTGGTGCTCTCAACCATACTCCATATGTACGTTGTATTTCTTTATGAGGGTTATCATAAATGACTGCACAATCCCTCTCTCCATGTCCTATCTTCCCATAAACAAAACAGAATGTACCTATCCTTTCATATTTAAAATTGATCTATACCTACTCTCCCCCCTCCCTCTTGATTTTCGTCCTTCGTTTCAGAGGTTTTTCAACATCAATGGTAACTCGTATACGATAAAACATCTTCCAGCCTTCATTGATATTTGTTGGATCTGATTTAACAAATGTCCCCACTGAGTTTCCAATACTCATAAATATATTCTCAGATAGGAGTCCCTTTGGCAGGTCATAAACCTCCCAAGAAGCGCTTTCTTTACGTCGTTAGCTTGACATAGAAACTCGAGATCAAACGAACAACAAAACGGCACTAACCACCTCACGGTTTGCCGTGTCACCATAGTAATGCTTCAACCTCTGACCATTTACCTTGAATGCTTGGCCCGGATCATTCTCAAATATTTCCTCTGCTCCATGTGGAGCCAGTTTTGACAACGAACGACTCTGACCATCTTGACTTCAACTTACCACGGAAAAGATAGAGACGAGAGTTGAACAAAAGGACTTGTTGCCCCGACATAAATGATTTGAGCACTAGACCCCGATCGTGCCACCTCTTGACTTTCTTCTTGTACAATTTGTTGTTCTCATAAGCTTGAAGTCGAAACTCGTCGAGCTCATTTAATTGAAGCATCCTCTTCTTACCAGCTTCATCCAAATCCAGATTCAATTTCTTCAAAGCCCAATACGCTTTATGCTCTAGCTCCACCGGAAAATGACACCCCTTATAATAAACCACCTGGAATGGCAACATTCCCAACGGAGTCTTGTATGGTATTCTATAAGCCCAAATAGCTTCATCAAGCTTCAAAGACCAGTCTTTCCTCGATGGACACACAATTTTCTCCAAGATGCACTTGATCTCGCTGTTAAACACCTCATCTTGACCATTTGTCTGAGGATGATAAGCCGTAGCAATGCGATGATTCACATTATACCTTTGCATCATAGCGGTGAACTTGCGGTTGTAAAAATGCGACCCTTTATCACTGATTATGACTCTCGGAGCTCCAAACCTTGTGAATATCTGCTTGTGAAGAAAATTAAGCACCACTTTTGCATCATTCGTTGGTTATGCCTTAACTTCAACCCATTTCGACATATAATCAACCACCAACAAGATGTACTGATTATAACAAGATGAGACAAATGGCCCCATGAAGTCAATTCCCCAAACATCGAAGACTTCAACCTCGAGAAGCACATTAAGAGGCATCTCATCCCTTTTAGACATATTACCCACACGTTGACATCGGTCACATTTCAACACGAACTGATGAGCATCTTTAAACAAGGTTGGCCAAAAGAAACCTGCTTGAAGAATACGAGTTGCTGTCTTTTTTCCACCATAATGTCCTCCATAAGCCGTTGAGTGGCAATCTCGCAAGACCCCCCGTTTCGCTGTACAAAATACATCTCCTGATGATTTGGTCAGCTCCTTGTCGAGAAAGAAATGGCTCATCCCACATATACCACTTTACTTCATGCAGAAACTTCTTCTTTTGAGTGTACGATAAGTCGGGAGGCATGACATTGCTCACAAGGTAGTTCACAATGTCTGCGAACCACGATTCTTCCTCTTGCACTCCAAACAACTGCTCATCGGGAAAAGACTCATTTATCAATGTCTTGTCCAGTGAAGTAGTATTAGGGTTCTCTAAACGCGAAAGATGATCAGCGACTTGATTATAAGTCCCTTTTCTGTCCTTGATCTCTCACTCAAACTCCTGAAGTAAAAGAACCCATCGAATCAACCATGGCTTTGAGTCCTTCTTCGAGACGAGATATCGAATTGCAGCATGATCATTGAAAACTATCACCTTCATCCCAACTAGATAAGATCAAAACTTCTCAAAACCATAGACGATAGCCAAGAGTTCTTTCTCCGTAGTAGTATAATTCAGTTGAGCACCATTCAAGGTCTTACTAGCGTATTAGACCACATGAAATATGTTGTTCTTTCTCTGCCCAAGAACTGCTCCAACTGCATAGTCACTTACATCACACATTATCTCAAAAGGTTCATTCCAGTCAGGTGCAGTTATGACAGGTGCCAAGATTAAACTCTTCTCCAATGTCTCAAAAGCGGCAAGGCACTCGTCATCAAACATGAAAGGGACATCTTTCTCTAGCAAACTGCACAATGGCTTCAAAATCTTAGAGAAGTTCTTGATGAAACGCCTATAAAAACCTGCATGACCAAGAAAACTACGAATTCCCTTAACAGAAATTGGTGGAGGAAGATTTTCAATGACCCCCACCTTAGCTTTGTCCACCTCAAGACCCTTACTAGAAACCTTGTGCCCAAGAATAATGCCCTGTCTCACCCTAAAGTGACATTTCTCCCAATTGAGAACCAAGTTGGTCTCAACACACCTCTTGAGAACATGTCCAAGATTCTACAAGTATTCGTCAAAATAATCTCTAAATACAGAGAAGTCATCCATGAACACCTCCACATTCTGGCCAATCATATCAGAAAAGATGGCCATCATACATCTCTGAAATGTGGCTGGTGCACCACACAGACCAAATGAAACTCGTCTGAAGGCGAAAGTACCAAATGGATAAATGAAGGTAGTATTCTCCTGATCGTCTGGAGCGATACAAATCTGATTGTAACCTGAATAACCATCCAGAAGATAGTAATACTCGTGACCAGCCAACCGGTCAAGCATTTTGTCAATGAAAGGCAGAGGGAAGTGATCCTTCCTAGTGGCCTTGTTTAGCTTCCTGTAGTCCATATAAACTCTCCATCCCGTGACTGTTCGAGTAGGAATGAGCTCATTCTTCTCATTAGCAACAACTGTGATACCTCCCTTCTTTGGTACACACTGAACTGGACTCACCCAAGAACTATCAGAAATGGGATAAATAATCCCTGCATCCAACCACTTAAGCATTTCTTTCTTCACTACTTCCTTCATGATCAGATTAAGTCTTCTTTGCTGCTCAACCGTAGACTTGCTACCTTCCTCTAGAAGAATTTTATGCATGCCGTAAGAAGGGTTGATTCCCTTAATATCTGAGATAGTCCATCCAATTGCCAATTTGAACTCTCTTCGAATCCTCAAAAGCTTCTCCTCATCGCTACCTTAAAGGTCAGATGCAATAATAACATGCAAAGTAGATGTATCACCTAAAACACATACCTCAAATGTTCAGGTAAAGGCTTAAGCTCAAGAGTAGGAGCTTCCTCAATAGATGGCTTGAGGCGTTTGGGAGCTTTGTTCAATTCCTCCATTCCAAGAGATTCAAAAGGCATATCCATCTTCCTCTTCCAGGGAGAAGCATTCAGATGTTGCAATTGCGCATCTCCTTCATCATCTTCACTATCTGAATTCCCCAATAAGGCCTTCTCTAAGGCATCAAACCTTAGCAATTGATCAAGTTCTGAAGTAACTACAGAATCGACCAACTCCACTTTTAAGCACTCCTCATTTTCCGTAGGAAATTTCATAGCATTGAACACATTAAAAATTACATCCTGATCCAGCACTCGCATTGTAAGCTCACCCTTCTGTACATCTATCAAGGTTCAGCCAGTCGCCAAGAAAGGTCTTCCCAAAATTATGGGAATCTTCTTATCCTCCTCGAAATCAAGAATTATGAAATCAGCAGGGAAGATGAGTTTATCAACCTTGACCAAGATATCCTCCACAATCCTCACGTATATGTAATAGAACGATCGGCCAACTGCAAAGTCATATATGTTGGTTTTGGATCAGGCAGATTCAACTTCTTGAATATTGACAAAGGCATCAGATTGATGATAGCTCCCAAGTCACATAAGCATCTGTCAAAAGACACTTTTCCAATAGTGCATGGCATCAGATTGACCACTACAACTTCTTCCTCGGCTTTATCCAGAGTTCTCTTACGAGACCGCGGATGCGTATGCATACATGCTCACTAGAGTACCTGTAATAAGATAAAAAAACAGATAAGTAACAATGTCCGAGTCAATAAACTTTAACGATCACTGATGACAAACACATAAAGTAAAAATTAACACTGCAGTCCCCGGCAGCGGCACCAAAAACTTGTTATTCGCTAAACACGCACTAATAATACACACAGGTATACAGATTCACAAGTAATTTAGAATTATTTCTAGTCTGTTCCCATAGAGACTGACTTTGGTTAACTAATTAATTTATTCACTTATACACCAATGATATGGCTATTATCCAATACTAAGATGAATAATAAATTGGGGTTTTGATTATAACTAAGAATTAACCTAACAATTATAACTAAGAGAATAAGAATGGTTTGAATTAATATATATGACAAACATGGAATTCTAACTTCATTAAATACTTCATTCAATAGTCTTTATTATTCTTAACCTTAACATGTAATGGTGATGACACTAATTAGATAACACGAAATTGACAAACGCCAACTTTCGTTGCACGAATACCATACTACCAGACATCTACAAAATAGAAAGAAATTGAATAGACACCAATTATATTGAGACCCTATATGTCTATAGAATTTGACAACATAAAGGTTTAAAACACAAGTTATCTATCGTGATTATATAGGGAAAGTAAGATGGTTAAAATTACCTATGAATCATGCATAACAATAATACATGAACCTCTGCTAGCATGGCAAGTTCTAAATCCTTAAATTCACTATCGCTTCATTAAAGATTAACACGCTATCTTATAAATTCGCGACGCTCATAAGACGAATAAGCACAACCAATACTAGGTTATCATACAATTACCACACACTAAGGTATTGAAATAAATTAACTAAAGAAATCCATAAATAAATCCGCTTGAACCCTAGGATAACGATTAGCCCATAATCAGACTCATCATCAACGTGGGTTCCGATGAAAGTATGGTATAATAAACGTAGTCTTTATACTGAATAAATAATAAAACCAAGTACGAAACAAGAGTAAGGTTCACGAATAAGAAAACTAGCATCCAAGTTACAACTTAGAACAAAGATTCACAAGTAAAAACAAGATCTTCTTTGTCTTCGTTGAATCGTGCTAACACGGTCTTCTTACTGCTCTCCTTATGCTCTGGTATATTCGTCTCTAGAAAACGTCCTTTATTTAAGTATATATAGCAACCCATGCAAGATAAAAGTCCTCCAATTGTAAATCAATTAGAATCAGGATTCTGGGATCCCGACCCGTTGCGGGCGCGCTGGCTCTCTGATAAATGGGCTTGGTCGCGTGCTAGACCAGCGCGGGCGCGCCGTGCTTCTGGAAAAACTTCTGAATTTCTTCAATTCCTGCTGCAATCGAGTTGGCTTCCGGAGCTTTATTCTTTGGACATCATCCTAACACCATATTAGCACCAAAACAATGCTAATTCACTTGATTCTTAAAATAATGCTTGAAATGCAAAAATACTAGAAAACACATTAAAACACCAACAACTTGAGTACATTTACACCAATTAAAAGCTTTACGGAGCGTAATAAAGTGTCATAATCGCCACTCAACATTGACCCTAATAATAAATTCAAGTATTTCATGTAAGGTCTATAAAACAATTACATGGCTCATACAGCTTTCCCATATATCATTGGCTTCATTTAAAAATGAAATTTGATGTGTTCAACTCTTGAGATACTCCTCTTAAAATGAGCTCATACTTATTTACATAACACGTCTATATGTTTGTATATAGTTTGAAATAATAATAGCATAATTTTTCTAAAAAAATAAGGGATTGAATAATGTGTTAGACCTAATATTTAGATTTATCATCAAATATATTAATTATACTTTAAAACCCGTAAATCTACTTGACAAGCCATGTCATTTCACATGAGTAAAAAGTAAACCCACTTAATGAAAAAAACTATCCATGTCATTTCAGATCGAACCCAATTTTTTAAAAAGTAATGAAGTCCATCTTCAACTAGAATACTACGTCTACTTGTCTAACGAAAAAATGGCATTCTTAATTTAAACTTTAACTCACTATAATTTTGTATTCAAGATCTACCTGGTGTATGCTTATACGTTACTTGTAACATATGTATGATAATATTTACTCTCATTTGTTATGCTGTTGGATTCGGTTCATTGGGTTTATGACTTATATAACGTTTGAATAGTGTTGAAACTAGTTTGTTTCCGTGATTAATATCGTTTAGATTTATTATTATTGTTGTATTTATGTAAATGCTCAGCTGACTCGCTAGTAATTAGTGATTTTATTTCTGTATTATTTCTTTTTCTTTATTTTTTTCTTTGAAATTCATCTTATAGTGTCTAAAGTACTGTTGAATAATTATCTTTCTTCAGTTTTTTAATGGAGAATTATACTACTCGAGCACAAGACACCTCATCCATATTTTGAAATAAGTTATATCTATTTGTATATTTTTTTTAGAATTATTATATTTATAACTACCCTTTTTAATTTATTTTTATCTATTTTAATAACATATTTAAGTTATTGATGACATTCATATAAAAAGTCGAATTCATGACGGAGAACATACACCTTATTTTGGTATGAACAGATATGTCACTCAAAATATTTTATGATTTTAATATGATTTTTACTTTTGCATGGGTAGGGTGGGGGTTAGAAGGAGTATACGAAAGTCGCATTTTAAAAGAGGGCAGAACACGACGATAACTTACTTTTCCAAATCAAGCTGATTTTTTTTCTTGTAGATAAAGGTTATTCACACAAAAAGAGGATATATGGCTTCATATGTTCAACCTCTGATGTTTCCTCAACAATATGCTTCGTGAGATCGGCACCAAAATGCTTCAATTTGATGTTATATGTGACCTTCTTTTTGCCTTGAATTCAATCATCTGCTCCCGACTTTCACTTACTAGTGTTTGGTTCATCAAACTCGTTATTTGACTGATTGTTGATATTTGTGCAGTGTTCATTTATTTCTTTAAGAGCAAGGGTCCTAGTCATTTGTTGATCCTCCTTTGTTAGGTATGAAATACACCCAGGGGTGAATGTGTGTTTCTTGATTTTTCTTGCTTAAAAATCATATTTGGTGTTTAGGCTATGAAACATAACAACTAGATATCGTTAGCGTTGATAATTGACTTAATGTAAAAGACACAAAAACAATTATCAAAACTTACTTGATCTTTTATTAAAAACCAAATTAATGGTGCTACAAATATGTGTTCTTGAATAATAAGAACTCAACTACTTCTCTCGAGAGAATACAAGATTTTATAGATCTGTTTTGTTACTCCTGAACTAAGGACCCGTGATATGTTTTATAGATCAACATGCACAGGTTACAGAACTTGAACTAAAATAGACTAACATATTTTCCAAAGCTAATATATTTCTATTTCAAGTGCTACATATCTATGCAAAATCTTTCAAGTCTATTACACTCCTTTGTCCGGTTCATCTTGGCCTTTGATCTTGCACTCTTCAAGCTGTATTTGTAGACTTTCCATTTTAGTGATAAAAATGGTTTGTTGGCTGATAATCTTTGATCTTCAAGTTGGTTGTATTCTATAATTGAAGCTGTTATCGAGATCTAAATTACTGTATAGAGATGTCTCATATCGACATGTAGAATGACTTATCGATATCTACACTTCACTACAAGTGTTATGACTTGTCGATATCTCCAGTTCTTTATATTCAGTTTGACTTGTAGATATCTCCACTTCTCCATATATATTTTTGACTTGTCGATATCTCCACTTCTCTATATGCAGTTTGACTTGTCGATATCTCCAATTCTCTATATGTAGTTTGACTTGTCGATATCTCTGCTTCTCTATATATACTTTTGACTTCTCTACAAGTAGAGTGACATCTTTACAAGTATAATGAATTCTCTACAAGTGACTTCTCTATAAGCTTATTTGACTTCTCGACATCACTTGATCTGTTACTTCTTGACACTTGACTTAAAACATTTTTCAA
This sequence comes from Apium graveolens, assembly GCF_009905375.1. Lineage (NCBI taxonomy): Eukaryota > Viridiplantae > Streptophyta > Magnoliopsida > Apiales > Apiaceae > Apium > Apium graveolens. Next base: position 75,043,082 of record NC_133655.1, read on the forward strand.
TTCACATCATTGTTCTTAACCAAGGAGTATATCTTCATTTTGAGACATGATCAGGTTTGATCTTCTTCCAGAAATGTATTCCTAGCGTGTTGGCTGTTGGCTGTTTACTGAAAAATACTTCAGTCTAGTCTACTTAACAATTTTACAGACTCAAGAAACATCATTATAAAACACATAAAATTATAAGTCAACTAAATCTTGGGATTATCAAAGCGACTTATTCTTGTTATGTGAAGGCATGTCTTGCACAACAATCTCCCCCAATTTGTGAGAAGATTCAAGAAACATCATTATAAAACACATAAAATTATAAGTCAACTAAATCTTGGGATTATCAAAGCGACTTATTCTTGTTATGTGAAGGCATGTCTTGCACAACAATCTCCCCCAATTTGTGAGAAGATTACTTGTCACAAACTCATGCCTGATAACAAGACTAATCCCAAGCTAGAATTAGAAAGACAAACACAAATACAAGGGTACAAATTTTTATACATAGATGACACTTAACAGTTACACTGAGATTGAGTATATTGAATTAGCTAAAGTCCTCAAAACCAGATTAAAATCTAATCAAGTCCTTAAGTCTAACAAGACACTTTAGTTCTTCAATGATCTCAATACCTCCAAGCTTTAGCTATTCACTTTTTGAGTAACTGTCAAGATACTTGACTCTGTACCTAGAGAATTTATGAGTCTTGATATTCAGAAATACACCATCTGTAGAAACTCTATTCATCCTCTAGTTTTCATCTCATTTGATCTTTTCTCTAACATCCCCATCTCCTTAGCCTTTCTTATAGCACTCTCTTCCCTATCAGCTTTCTTCCCTGCCATTCTTTCTTCTCTATCTCTCAGCCTTGTAGCCAGTTCTACCTTTCTCAATTTTATATGTGAATTATTCTTGTTCATCAGACTGATCACCCTTCAAGTTCCACCACTATGTGATTTTTAATCATTTTTTTGAGCATGTTGAATGAGCCATCTTTAAAGTAGACTGTTACCTCTCCCAAATTATCCATAGAAACCTTACTTATTAATTCAGGTTGTTGATCAATGTAATCTTCTTCTGAGATTTCTTCTGAGATTGGCAAGAATTCATTTTGATTTAAACAATTCCACAATGCTCCCATTTTAACTTTGCTCTTCTTCTGTTTTCTTCCAATGGACTTGAAGTGTATTTTTCCGGGTGGTTTGAATGTTGGAGGTTTGACTATTTTCTTCAAGATAGTTTGATTGGCTAGGACATGTATTTTAAGTACAGAGTTGGCTATGAGTTTATAAAGGTGTTTAGGCTTGGAGGTTTGGATGGTGTGAGTTTTTGTTTGGCTAGGGTTTTGGGTTGAGATTTATTGAGTTGTAGATCTTTGTTGTGTGGACGCTTTCTTGTTATCATTCCCATCTTTTCCATTCTTATTCTTCTTGTCTTCATCCTTCCCCTTCTTCTCATCTTTTTTACTACCACTGCTTTTACTAGACTGGCTTGGATTTAAGCCAAAAGATTTATGTTTATCTTTCTTATGCTCATCATCATCCTCGCCATTTTTATTTCATTTATAGCAGTCTTTGACAGCATTGCATCAACATTTTTAAGATATCTACCAAAATTGGCTATCATCTCAAGATCCTCAATAGTCTTGTTCTTCTTAGTTTTCATATTAGTCTCAATCACCATCACCATCATTATCTTTTTATTTTTCATTAGAAAGTGCTTTGCGATCAGAAAGTGTCAGCACTTCTTGGTAGATGAAAAGATTAAGGTCACTCATTTGCTTGGTTGAAGATATGCCTCATGAAAAGCTGCTTCTTGGACTGCTTTGAGTTCTGTCAGCAATTGAATATCCTCTTAGGTCATCATTTTGACTTTGTTAATGAATACATCCACTTCTGAGACTCTCCAAGATTTAAGAAATTCTAGTGAGATCTGCATACATCTGTTAACTCCAGAATCATTAATGTTGACCACTATTCTTTTCTCCCTCAGCATTTCCATCAATTGCTCTTTCTATCAATTGCTCTTTTCTATGTGTGATGGTTATGGTTCACTGAGACTCTTCGACACTCCAAGAAATCACTAAATTCCTTGTCAAGACAAGGACCTTCAGCTGCCTTCTTAAGTCTCTCTTCCATACCAATATCAGCTTGACTTGTAGATATGAGCTCTTGACTTGTAGATTTAAGCTTGGCTGCTTCCATCTCCCCCTTGACCTTGTTATTAGGTTTAGTGGGGTATTGAGATATCCTAGCTTTAACAACTTAAGGAGTTTCTTCAAGAGGGACCTTCAAAGCACCCATAATAGCTCTCAGTGACACTTTTGTCTGTATTTGAAAGTAATTATGGGAGTCTATCAAGGTCTTGATGTCTGTCTATTGACTTTGCACTTATGCGGTAAGCTGATTTACTTGATATACAAGAGCTGAATTAGAAGCTTGAAGTCCAGCCAACTGATTTTTACGATCTCTAATTTTTGTAGATGAGGAAGTGGAAGGCACACTGGTAGAAGTTGCAGTTCCGAAGGTGACCTGCATCACTCTTCTAATTTCTTCCATCATTAAAGCTGAAGGCTCAAATCTACCCTTGTAGAGTTGATCCAATTTGTAATAACTCGAATTTTTGAGACCTTGAAAAATGTTTAATTAATAGTAACCCTGACGGACGGGGAAAACTTTTTAGCCCACACTATGTAGTGCATGAGAAAATGAGTTTCAGAGTTGATATTATGATTATACGTATCAAATGAGTGTATGTAAACGCTATTAGTTTTCGAAGAAAACAAACTTTAAAAAACGACCATATTTACGAATCATCGATGATTACGGGAATCACAATATAATTACGAATTTAAAACCCTACGGATTTATATCCAAGTATGATAATTCAAAATATAATAAATAAATATGAAAGGAATTACGTCGCGAACCATTTACGAGGAAGTATTACGAAAACGTTTAAGCGACCTAGCGAACGCGTAAATGATTAAATAAACGTAACGCACTAAATAACCATGGTAAGAAAGTAACCATGGTTTCTTTATCAAATAGTGAGCTAAGGTGTAGGATGATCAACCAAGGCTATTAAATAGTAAGCTAAAAGAGCTAAACAAGTGGCTTAGCTTGTAAACTAGGAAGCCTAGTTAGATTTGTCCCCAAGATTTGCAACAATAATAAAATCCTAGGATCTAAACTAGATAATAACAAACAAATATAAGATATCACAAGCTATCACTTGCATCATTCCAAGAAGCAACCAAGATGCAAACACAAAAGCCCTCTCCCCATTTCTTCATTAGCTCCCATTCAGCCCTTTCATCTTCAACCAAGAAATCAATTTCAAATCTTCAAGCTCTAGCCATGGATAAATCCTCCCATTAATTCTAAAGCTTCCTAACAACCAAACTAAGGTAAGATAAATCTTTGAGCTCTTTTTATCAAGGTTTGATGGGTGAAATAAAATCAAGAAAGTTGATAATGAATAGTGTGAATAGTAACTCTTCTTTGGTTTCTTGATTTTGATGGTTGTTTTAGGTTCCAAAAACCATACTAAGTGTAATAACCCCAAAATTTTGAACTTTTTTGTAACCCTTATGAATAGTGTTTCTGCTGATTATGCTGAATAAGAAAACTTTCATGCCACACTATATAGGGGTTCTTTTATTGTTATTCTGAGATCTTATTAGTACTCAATATGATATATAAGTATATGTAAAGATCGTCAGAATCCAAATTCGAACACTTTGATTTTTCCCGAAAATCCACCAGATACCGAAAGAATTGAGTATAAGGTAACAGGATAAAAAGGATTTAAAATTCAAGGATTATAAGAGAGGATCATAAAAGGAATATAATATATTGAGAAAGGTTAAGGAAACCCAAGTAATAAGATCCCGGGTATCATCCCTCAAACGATAAACAAAAACGAAAGTTAAGCGAACCGTATAACAAATCAGCGGTCATTAGCCAAGTAATTAGGAGCTAATCAAAGAGGTTAGTGATGATGATGTCATCAAACCAATAAGAAGAGGACAAGCATGGGAAGATGACATAAGAATGATGACCTAAGCATGACCAAAAAGGAAGGAAGTGTGGTTAATTTCAAGCCACACAAAAATCACCATGGTTAAAAGGTAATTAATTAAAACAAAAGGCAAAAACAACCAACAAAAAAATCATAACACCAAAAACACAAAGTTGACTTCCCATTTTCAAGCAAAATCTCTCGGCCCCTTTCATTTTGCAAGGAAAGAAATGAAAGGAATATGTCCTAAGTCCAATCATGTATTAGGATTTAGGAATAACTTTTATGTAATCTGTTTTGATTTCATTGATATTAATAAAGACTTATTTTGTTTTTATTACGAGCTTTATCTATTTAAGTGTTTAAATAAGATATACCATAGTTTAGAGTAAAGCTTTTTATGGATTATGATGAGATCATAATAGTGAGACCTAAAAAGATGATAACTCTAAACTTAAATAGTTCCTGGTCATAGGATTACTAACTGGTAATTAATAATCCGCAAAGATCAGTACATACTATGCTTGCTTCATTATGAAGGATGTCTGTTCTCATAGACATTTGTGTGGTGACACTATAGCTAGTATGTAGGTGCTTATTATGGAATAAGTTCACTGAACATGACTCGCCCAGCTGAACAACTGATGGAGTTCACTCACGTGTCAGCAGTTGTTCGCTTAGTGATAGTTGTACAAGTATCCTTAGACTTGAGGTCATCATAGTCATCTTGTGTACACTGAACTATGCTTTGGTTTAGTTCTTAGTCTCCAGGGACAATTATTAGGGCTCTTCTGGGTATAGGAATTTGTACACGAAGATAGTGTATGATCAATAAAGGATCTACCCCTTCCAGTGAAGGAAGCGAATGTTCAAGGCTGATCCACTTATGCTAGTTCAGGAATCTCTGGCCAGAGTAAATGAAATTAGAAAGGAGTTTCTAATTTGCATAGAACTATGCATAGTAAATGGTAAGCAAGTGATTGAATTAGATAGGCTTGACACGAGATCCATGCCTTGTATTTAATCAGGACATTGTAGGGTAGAAGGAGTTTATTATACGGTAACTATTCACTGACAGGTTCTTGGTATTCTAAGCAGTGAATTCATATTATCCGGATAGTCGCGATATGTTGAGAAGCATCACTCATGATGTAGAATAAATGTGATTAATTAATTAATCATATTTAATAAATTAGAGAATTTATATAAATAATGATAAAATAGTTTTATTATTATTTATTTCTACTACCGGCTTAATATTGAACCTACAGGGTCACACCATAAAAAGAGAATGATTTTATGGTGGAGGAATTAATTAATAATGGCTAATAATTATTTATTTGTGAAATAAATAATTAATTGGCAAATTTAATAATTGATTAAATGAGATTTAATTGATTATAAATTAATTAAGAAAAGTTCTTAATATTATTAATTAAGGATTTAATTTTTGGAAATTAAATCAAGAGAGAGAATTATTTCTAAAGTATTTAGAAAAAGGATTAATAATTAAAAGGTGTTTAATTATTAATGAGAATAATAAATGGGATAATAATAATAATATTTATGGGAAAATTTCAGCTGAAAATTTTGCCTATAAATACACTATTATAGACCCTATTTTTATTCTAACCCCAGAAACCCAAAAGTTTCAGAAAACCAAATTCTCTCCACCTCCTCCTCCTCCTCCTAAAAGTCGTTTTCTTGGTGGATACCGGTGGAGTGCTTCACACTTGAGGAGCAACTGCTAGGGATCTCTGATCGTTATCTCCGAATTAATTTTAAAAGGTTAGATTCGATCCCTCGAATTTTTATTCATGATTTATATGCTTTTATTTGGATTTTGTATGTGTAAAAGTGTTTTGCCATGCCCCCGCTGCGTTAAAAATTCAATAATGGTATCAGAGCGTAGGTTGTATGCATATAGATCTGTGGTAAAAATTTCAGAATTTTATGTGCTTGTATGAATTAATTATGATTTTTACAAGTTATATTATGGATTAATTTTATCTGATGAGAAATCGTTTCTCAGAATAATTTTGAATATTGATCTGGGTTCTACAAGTGTTGTAGATCGTCTGGGTATTTTTTTCATAATTTTATGATATATAGATTTTTTATTATGAATTTTTGAAGTTGTATCTATTAAAATCGTAATAAAATATAGATATATATATATATATATAATATGTTGTATATATATATATTATAATCTGTACATCTGCAAAAGTATGTGTTGTTGTCTGTGTTGATTATGCAACCGTGAAAGTAAAGACAGAGATCAGAGATTGTCAGACAAGCGGCACAAAATCCGAGGAAAAGGCGGCGACTGACGTAAACAGGCGAAGGACCGCGCATCGACCACGCGCGCGTGGGGCTCACGCGCTGGCGTGCCACGCGTGGCGCGTGGAAGACATGCGCTGGTGACGTCATGTTGACGTCATGCTGACGTCAGCATAGGGGTTAGGGGCGCGTGAGGCGCGTGGACGCGTGGGCGTGCGTGGGGGAGGTCTGACACGCGCCTGACAGCGCGTGTGCGCGTGGCGGCCCGTGGGACACCTTCTCGGGGCGCGTGAGAGGGCGTGGCAGCTCAGAATTGGGTAATTTTGGTGCCGTTGGATTCTTCTTTTCGAGACGCTTCTAATGGTATATTATATGACATTTTATGAAATTGTTTCGAACTGTTTATAGCTAACAGAATTGTTTTAAAGCTGTTTTTGACTGTTTTAGTTGCTTTTAAATGCTTCATGTGATACATAGAGATGTATAATGCTTAGACTAATGTGTTAGATGATGTAACATGCCTACCTTGATGTTTATTCATGTTGATATATGTGATATATGCTTAGTTTATCATGCGATGATAGATTCAGGTGAACTTAAATAAACATAAGGCGTTTGTTAGACAACCTAGTATAGTGAAATTGTTTCATAACCTTAATAACAATATTATGAATACAATCATGAGATTCTTGTGCTTATGAAACACGTAATTGAATATGAATTTTTGATATGAGAGAAAGGATGATTCTGTTAACAACAGATTTCTATCTGTAAGAAAGGGTTATTAAGTGACGCCTCTTGACAATGCTCCACCCGATCTGGGAATCGTCTGATTATTGATTATTGATTTGAAATATTTAATTTAAAAGGAAGAATCTCTTTATAATATGATTATGATTGTAACGTAATATAATCCCTCTAAAATTAAATAATATCAAGTAGTAATTGGCCAATGACACAACGGGCTTGTGTCGGTCATAGCCTTCCAACATGGTAGAAAGTAGTTCTTATTTTTGAATCATTGTCGTTTCGTGCCACAGCCGAGGGCTTTGATTTCGAAATAAGAAATACTTGTCTATTACATAGAGATGTGTACATTGAATAAGAATCTAAAGGTCGTTACGTGCCACAGCCGTGGGCCTTTGGGGACTGATTCAATTGTACGGAATGTTGGGTTTAGACTTGACTTAGAATATTGAGTTTGTCGTGCCACAGCCGTGACTCAATTATTCAAGAGGCTAAAGTTTGATTAGGGAATAACATAAGATGTAATTGACAAGAGTTGTCTGCCTATTGAACATTACATGGCGTTTCGTGCCACAGCCGGGGTTGTGTGATGGAATGTAGGATCCCTATTCCCACTAGCATTATGAATGCTTAATTTTTTCACGTAGAGGGTTGAATAAATTAGATAAACTAGTGGGAGCCACTTATGAATAAAGACCCGATTCATATAGTGTTTTAAAATGAAATCAAATATTTGCTAAGTGTTGTTATGTGTTTATCATTTACAGATTTACAATATACATTATGTCTTCTGCACTATCACTCAGGAGCATACTAGATGCTCATAAATTGACTGGTCCTAATTATGCTGACTGGCTTCGAAACTTGAGAATTGTTCTCAGGATTGAGAAGCTGGAATATGTGATTGAATCACCTAAGCCTACTGAACCTGCTAGCGATGCGCATAATGATGAACATGTTGTGTATCATAAGTGGATAGATGATGCAAATGTTGCTCAATGCATCATGCTAGCTTCCATGAACATTGAGCTACAGAAGCAACATGAGCATATGGATGCTCACACTATCCTCATGCATCTACAAGATTTGTATGATGTGGCGGGGAGGATAGCTCGATATGAGATATCGAAGGAGCTGTTCGGTTGTAGGATGTCTGAGGGATCATCTGTGAATGACCATGTACTTAAGATGATCAATTTGATTGAACATCTTGGACAACTTGGTTTTGCCATGGATGGGGAGCTGAGCCAAGACTTGGTCTTGCAATCGCTTCCGAGTTCGTTCTCGCAGTTTGTTGTGAACTTTCACATGAATAAGTTGGATGTCAGCCTGCCTGAACTCCACAACATGTTGAAGATTGCGGAATCGAATTTCCCCCCAAGAAGAGTTCTGTTCTTCTAATTGGTGAAGGCTCCAATCCTAAGAAAAGGAAGAGGAACCCTTCGAAGAAGAAGAAAGTAGGTGAGAAAATGCCAGTTCCACCAAAAGCTGAAGACCCCGAGAGCAAAGTTGTTTGCTTTCACTGTAACAAGGTGGGGCACTGGAAGAGGAACTGCAAGGTTTACCTTGCAGAATTGAAGAAGAAGGGTAGTGAGACTACCGCTTATGATTCAGGTATGTTCATGATAGAAGTGAATATGTCATTTCTACTTGGGTATTAGATACCGCCTGTGGTTCTCATATCTGCAATTGTTGCAGGGACCAAGGAGAAGTAGGACTCTTGAGGAAGAGGAGGTGATTCTACTGATGGGAAATGGAGCAAGAGTTGCTGCTGTGGATGTAGAATCATTTCATTTACATATGCCTACGGGCAAGACCATTGTTTTAAATAATTGTTATTTTGTTCCCTCGATTGTGAGGAATATTATTCCCAAGTTAGACTTGGCTGGATTTTCATTTATTATTGAGAATAATGAATGTTCTATTCTTAGAGATAATATTCTTTATGGACGTGGTACTTTAAATAATGGTCTGTATATATGTGACATAATTTATTTCAGATTGAACAAACTAATAAAAGAAAAGGGATGATGAAAATCTCACTTTAAAGTGGCACTGCAGTCTCCATTTAGTGGACATGGAGAGAGGGCTGCAAATTTGCTAGGAATGGTACACACAGATGTATGTGGACCAATGTCTAAGCAAGCCATGGGTGGATTTTCATACTTCATTACTTTCATAGATGATAGATCTGGATTCGGATATGTGTTTGATGAAACACAAGTCTGAGGCCTTTGAAAAGTTCAAAGAATATAAGTATGAAGTGGAGAAACAACCAAATATAGTATTATAACTCTTCGATCATATCGAGGTGGTGAATACTTTAATGGAGTGTTTCTAGATTATCTCAAAGTAAATGGTATAGTCTCCCAGTGGACTCCTCCAGATTGGTATCTGAAAGGAGAAATCGAACTTTGTTAGACATAGTTCGGTCCATGATGAGCTATGCAAATCTTCCAGTATTCCTATGGGGTTATGCATTGGAAACCTCAGCATATTTACTGAATAAGGTGATTTCCAAAATCTGTTCCTCAAACTTCGTATGAGATATGAAAAGAAAGGAAACCGAGTCTTAAACACGTTAAGATTTGGGGATGTCCAGCTTATGTCAAGAAAGTTGACCCAGATAAGCTGGAATATCGATCCGGAAAATGTAGTTTTGTGGGATATCCTAAAGAGACTTTAGGGTATTACTTCTGCACCGATCATCGGGTGTTTGTCTCCAGACATGCTACCTTCTTGGAAAAGGAGTTTATCCTTGAAGGAAATAGTGGGAGCAAAATTGAACTTGATGAAGTTCAAGAAGCACAAACTACTACAGATCGAGTGGAAACACCTGTTCTGACTGAACAACCTTTTGTGGAACAGCCCATTCATAGATCAGGGAGAGTGTCTCGCCAACCTGAGAGGTATTATGGCCTTGTCATTGAGAATGACAATGAGTTGTCGATCATTGATGATGACGACCCTGTAACCTATAATGAGGCTATGAGTAGTGTTGACTCAGAGAAATGGCATAGTGCCAAGAAATCCAGAATGGAATCTATGTATACGTTATACGAAAGAATGATTGGAGTAGATGGCCAGGTGGAGAACTATAAGGCCAGGCTTGTGGCAAAAGGATTCAAACAAAGGCAATGGATTGACTTTGATGAAACTTTTTACCTGTAGCCCTGTTAAAATTAGTTCAGATTTTGCTTGCGATTGCTGCTTACTACGACTATGAGATCTGGCAATTAGCCGGATGGTTTTCTTTCCAAGAGAAATGAAAACCTAGTGTGTAAGCTACTGCGAACCATATGTGGTTTAAAGCAAGCTTCTCGTAGATGGAACATCCGTTTTGATGAGACAATCAAAGAGTTTGATTTTATCAAAAACGTGGATGAACCATGCGTCTACAAAAGGGTTAGTGGGAGCGCGGTAGCATTTCTTATATTGTATTGAATTAGAGTTGACACACACAACAACATAGCAGACCCACTCATAAAGCTACTTTTTGAAAGTCACTTTGATCGTCATAAAGATGAGATGGGTATTGGATACCAGAGTGATTGGCTTTAGTACAAGTGGGAGATTGAAAGGAATATGTCCTAAGTCCAATCATGTATTAGGATTTAGGAATAACTTTTATGTAATCTGTTTTGATTTCATTGATATTAATAAAGACTTGTTTTGTTTGTATTATGGGCTTTATCTATTTAAGTGTTTAAATAAGATATACCATAGTTTAGAGTAAAGCTTTTTATGGATTATGATGAGATCATAATAGTGAGACCTAAAAAGATGATAACTCTAAACTTAAATAGTTCCTGGTCATAGGATTACTAACTGGTAATTAATAATCCGCAAAGATCGGTACATACTATACTTGCTTCATTATGAAGGATGTCTGTTCTCATAGACATTTGTGTGGTGACACTATAGCTAGTATGTAGGTGCTTATTATGGAATAAGTTCACTGAACATGACTCGCCCAGCTGAACAACTGATGGAGTTCACTCACGTGTCAGCAGTTGTTCGCTTAGTGATAGTTGTACAAGTATCCTTAGACTTGAGGTCATCATAGTATTCTTGTGTACACTGAACTATGCTTTGGTTTAGTTCTTAGTGTCCAGGGACAATTATTAGGGCTCTTCTGGGTATAGGAATTTGTACACGAAGATAGTGTATGATCAATAAAGGATCTACCCCTTCCAGTGAAGGAAGTGAATGTTCAAGGCTGATCCACTTATGCTAGTTCAGAAATCTCTGGCCAGAGTAAATGAAATTAGAAAGGAGTTTCTAATTTGCATAGAACTATGCATAGTAAATGGTAAGCAAGTGATTGAATTAGATAGGCTTGACACGAGATCCATGCCTTGTATTTAATCGGGACATTGTAGGGTAGAAGGAGTTTATTGTACGGTAACTATTCACTGACAGGTTCTTGGTATTCTAAGCAGTGAATTCATATTATCCGGATAGTCGCGATATGTTGAGAAGCATCACTCACGATGTAGAATAAATGTGATTAATTAATTAATCATATTTAATAAATTAGAGAATTTATATAAATAATGATAAAATAGTTTTATTATTATTTATTTCTACTACCGGCTTAATATTGAACCTGTAGGGTCACACCATAAAAAGAGAATGATTTTATGGTGGAGGAATTAATTAATAATGGCTAATAATTATTTATTTGTGAAATAAATAATTAATTGGCAAATTTAATAATTGATTAAATGAGATTTAATTGATTATAAATTAATTAAGAAAAGTTCTTAATATTATTAATTAAGGATTTAATTTTTGGAAATTAAATCAAGAGAGAGAATTATTTCTAAAGTGTTTAGAAAAAGGATTAATAATTAAAAGGTGTTTAATTATTAATGAGAATAATAAATGGGATAATAATAATAATATTTATGGGAAAATTTCAGCTGAAAATTTTGCCTATAAATACACTATTATAGACCCTATTTTTATTCTAACCCCAGAAACCCAAAAGTTTCAGAAAACCAAATTCTCTCCACCTCCTCCTCCTCCTAAAAGTCGTTTTCTTGGTGGATACCGGTGGAGTGCTTCACACTTGAGGAGCAACTGCTAAGGATCTCTGATCGTTGTCTCCGAATTAATTTTAAAAGGTTAGATTCGATCCCTCGAATTTTTATTCACGATTTATATGCTTTTATTTGGATTTTGCATGTGTAAAAGTGTTTTGCCATGCCCCCGCTGCGTTAAAAATCCAACAAGAAAAACCCAAATCCAAGTTCCAAGCTTCGTTAATTAGTGAGGTAATTATCTAAGGTTCCTTGTGCATATATATAGATGTCCTATAAGTTTAAGCTTTAAATTCCTTCACAATCTCTTCCTAAAATTCATGGAAGAAGAGGGTAAATAGTGTTTTTCAAGAACTTGAAATTTTATTCTTGAGTTTTTGTTTAGATTAAGCTTTCGTAAAGACTTTCAAGGGTGATTCTAAGCTCCTTAGTTACTTTTACTCACCAAGGAAGGTATAATCTCATACCCTAGCCCTAATTTTGTATATTTAGATTTTTTGTGTTTGGTATGGTTCATGAGAAGTTTGATTATTGTGTATTTAGAGATGGGTTGGTTTTATGATGTGTTTGGAGTTGTAAATCTTAATGATTAGTTAAAGAACTTAAGTAAGCTTTTAGTTCATGATTGGGAAGTAGTATAAATTTGAAATATTGAGTTGTTGGGGCTGTTGTAGTATTGTATGGATGGAGTTTGGTTGTATGGTTGAATTGTGGTTGATTTGTGGTTGATTTGGAGTAGGATAAAATTTAATCGTGTAAACATAGCCGTCGTAATGCCCGATTTACTTTAGACTATTTTGTTCTTAACATCAGGACCCGAGAATTCACTGTTAGGTTTTGACCATTGCCATGATTAGATAGTTCATGTTACGAGCTTCGTTTTGATATGTGTTCGTTTGAATCCGATGTACGGTTTAGGAGAAACGACCGTTTTAAGTAACGGCGCTTCGCGACCGAACCATTACCCCTCGCCTTACTTTGAAACATTGGTTAAAGACCTTAAATGACTAATTGGAGTATGAAACATTTATGTAAAGTGGATTAGGCAGTTGGTAAGGTACTCGCGAAAGAATCGCCTTAAAACTCTTAATGGTTAATTTATTAAAAATGGTGGAGTCGAGGGTACTCGATCGACTTAAGTGAATCGTTAGCGCAAAAGCGAACGTTAGGGTCTAATTGGTTAAAGTATAGATTCTTAAGCGACTTTGGTTTGATTCCAACTTATAAGATGTTTATAGGTTACCAGACTCGTCCCAGGACTTTTACCACCCCCCGTCGCTCAGGCAAGTTTTCTACCCGTTATACTGTTGTTGTGATGTAAATATATGTATATGCATTATCTTGTGATAAGTGCATGATTGTTATTAGCAAATTTTGCGATATATTGGAGCATGCTGATATGGGATATATGCATGTCTGTTTCGTAATCTTGATATCTAATTGTTGATTCAAATGCTTATAAATTGCATAATACCTATGCTAGAGATAAGCAGTAATTGCGTATCCCTTAGTATAGGGGACCCAAAGGTGAACATTTTCTAAACCGGGAGTCGATGTTCCCGAGTATGATATATATATATATTGATATAGTTTTCAAAACTATTAATCGAATAAGGTTTATTCGATAACTTTATTTTATTTAATGAATATTATTTTGAATATTCATTCGAGGAATTATGACTCCGCTTCTTTTATTAAATAATATTCTTTATTTTATTAAAGAATAATGTTTCGATAATCAAACTTATTTTCGATTATTCAAATAAAGATCGTACTTTCGTATAAGTATATCTTTGGTTATTTATTATTCATTTCAAGTATGAGTCTTAAAACTTCTACTTCAATTATTTTTATAAGGATTATCCTAATGGGAATATTATTTAAATAATAATATTCAGATATCCTGCAACATATCGGGACTGATTTATTTTATTAAATCAGCATTACTCCAAACATTCTCAAAAATGTTTTCGAGTCTTCAAAATGATTTTAAAAGTTAGAGCGGATCCCAAAACTCGTTTTCAAATTTAAGATCTTCCTTTCGAAGGGGACTTGAATACTCGCTCAAAAATCTAAGGGATCCGGCTCTGTGGTGTATTTTATATTCGCAACGTGGTTGCTGTTTTGAGAAAACAATTTGATTACTTGCCCAATGTTCGGGAAGTAAGTCCATCTAACTAAGTCGGCATAAGCTACAGGCCGGGGTACGGTCTATGAAGGTGTAAGAGGCTGGGTGACAGTCCATCCACACGTGAGTGGCCGGGTAACGGTCTAGCGCGAGGTCCTAATGCGGCCAGGGTGATGACCGGCGGGGAATTTATCCATTTACAGTAGAAAAGGTTACTTATTGGTATCTTTGCCTGATCAACAAGATATCGGGTTTATGCCAAAATTCTTTTCTTTCCAAATTCATTGGATATTGCAACTCTGTTCATACTTTACATGACAGAGGTTTTCAGGAAATGTATGAGAGATATATATGGATATATATATATATCGGGACTTACTGAAGTATCTCGTAACTTCATTTCATTCAATAATATTTCAAAGATTGAATCTATTCAATTCTTATCTTGTAGTCTCATCTGTGTGATGAACTTTTGAAACTGATAATACCTTGAACGGTGGTAGTTCAAGTAGTATCCGGAAAAGATATAAGTATATTGGAGTATCTTGTAACTTCATCTTTTCAACTTATATCTGGTTAATGATTATCTTATGCATGGCAAAGATTTTCACAAAAACATGGAGACAAGGTTAGATATATGAGATCACCTTGCAACGATATTTTTATACAGTTATAAACTGGAACTCTGTGTATATTATGCATGGAAGAGGACTTTCAAGATTTTGAAAAGTATATATACATATATACTGAATATTTTGCGACTTGGTCGCGGTAAGGTATCAAACTGGTTTATTTTTACTTGACCAAGACTTTCTTGAGTACTATGAGAATGCTCATATATTGTAAATTATTATACATATTATTTTGGTGGGCTCGTTGCTCACCCTTGCTTTCTTCTTTCATCACACAACAACAGATAGACAAGATGAACAGGATCAAGCTCCCAATTCGTGAGCGGTTGAGAAACATTCCGTAGTTTCCTGTAGGCGTTGATGCCGTTGTAGCTGAGGTAGGAACTACCAATAGGCTAGGCTTTCAACTTCTGTTGTACCAGACTTATGTATATTTATGAATTGTAATAATGGCAAAGAATATGTAAATTTATTCAGAAACCCTTTTGAGGTGACTTATAATTGTGGAATAAAATGACTTATGTTATTTTTGGTATTCATCTCTGAGACTATAACTTGTAGTGTGTGTGTGTATATTGTGGGGTCACGGTACGCAGTGGTTGGTTGTTTATTGAGATTAAGAGTTGTTAAGGGAATTGGAACTCGTGACAACCCGGATCCCCGACCCCGGATTTGGGGGTGTTACACTAAGCACTCCTAAGAATTCACCATCATCAAGAACACATCTCAATATCTCAAGAAAGGTAAAAATCTTTGACCCAACTTTATTTAAGATTTAAGTTCAAGATCCTTTTAGTATGTAGTTGTAAACCTAGTTTTAGTGGTGGTATTGTTGAAATCTTAATGTTCAGCTAAGCAGATTTAAGGTTGATTGTTGTTGCCTCAAGAACATGATGTTATTGAGAGGAGTTAGTGTGTTGATGATGATATGTTGATTGTTGGTGGTAGTATAAAGATTTAAGGCATAAACGAAACTCCGATCGTAACCGTAATCTCGCTAAAACGAACAAATCATAACTTTAAGTTTCTGCAGAGAGTCCCGAGGATGTAAAATGTAGTTTCTTGAAAAATAACCCTTGATTATGATAGACAATGTTATAAGGATCGTTTAGGCGCTTGAATCGCTTGATTCCGATTTACGGATCAAAAGTTATGTCCGTTTTACTAAAAGAGATTTACGCGACAAAAACTGCTACGAATTACAAACTTTGAAAATATAAAGGATCAACTTAAGAATGTTCTTAAATCATGAAAATTTTACAGAGATCAGTATATTGAGTTTCCTAACTGCCATAAAAATTTCAAGTGAAAATAATGAATTTTCAATGTTATAAAAATATCGGAGCCGAGATCGCGCGATTAGAAACCGTAGAATCCATAAGCGGAGCCGACGGCGAAAATGAAAATGAAAATGAACTTAAGATACTTAGAAAAAGGAAGCAACCATAATGTGAATAAGGACTTAAAGAAGTAATAAGGGTAATATAAGTTGAGAGGGTGCATAATAATTAGCGCATGAGTGCGGGTAGCCGTAAATTAGAACGGGACCTAACAAAACGACTTGTGTTTATGATTATAGATTTCCGAGCGGAACCTAGAGCATCCTCTACCTCGAGATACCCAGGCAAGTTTACGAACCCAACTCCATTTACTCTTGTGTTTTGAAAGGATTGTTTTATTATCATTGCATAAATATCATGCTTTCCATGATACGTAGTAATTAAATTTTCGCATAATGTAGCGATGTTGTACGATAAGTATATATCGTAAAATATTTAATTCCGCTTTAAGCGTAACATATAATTATAAGACCGAGAGTCAGTCGGGGTTTTAAGATAAAAACCCGGGAATCATTCCGGTGATATTATTAGGACAATTAAAAGTCCATAGTAATACGATTTGAAGGACTCAACGTCCACTTACGAAATATTAAATACCTCGAACTTTTATTAAAACGATTTCCAAAGATCGCATTCTCTCCACTATACTTTATCGTTCGATTAAGAAATATTTATTAACTATTTATTTATTATAGAGGAAGTATTCTCCAGTGAATATTTATTTCAAACTCGATTAAATGTAAAAGATTATTATATTATGTAAACATAAATTTGTTGAGAAATATTATTTTTATTCTTTTAAAAGTAAACTCCTTCGAGGTTTAATTATTTATCGATTATCATTTAATTAATTATTATTTATTAAAGGGTTTATTTATGATTTAAAAATCATAGAACCTGATTTAAAACACTTTCTGATTTTCAGAAAATCATTCGAATAATTTCAGATCGTCGAAGAATAGTATCTCGATATTTAAATATTTGAATATAGTTTCAAAAGAAACTCCCCCTTATTTAATTATCTGTTGACAATGGTCAACTCACATCCTTAGTACTTCCTCTAAAAAAACTCGGAAGTACGTATACATATACATATATACACGAATAAATCAAGTTGTTTCCATCAACAAGCAAAACACTTGGGGGAACTTCGATGTGGTTCGAGTTCTCGAGATATGATAGGATTTCCCAAGGACAAAGGAGGGGTAGGATCCAAGTACTTCATGTATTGGATAGAATACTATTACCGTAGGAGACGGTACTATACGTACCTCAGGACCTGCGAAGTGTGTGTATACCCGAAATGAGGACACACAGCCCGTATGCGACAAGGGTGATAACCGGGATACGAAGGTGTCATCCTTCTACTAGTAGAAAAGGTTACTATTATCGTAGTACAACTGATCATCGTATATGGCGGCTCCAACGAGTTTCTTATTCTTCCAATTGGAATTGTGATGCAATACCATAACCCAAGCCTAGGTGCTGGGTTTACTTTTAAGGTATTCGCAGGATAATAAAATCCACTAAAGGATTATTTTCATAAGAAGGTATGTATCACCAAGGAAAACTATGTTCGAATAAAACGTAATTATTTTATAAGATGTTTTACGTGAGTTTATCATTACAGTCATTTTCATACTGTACATTATTATGCTGGGCATTATAGCTCACACTTGTTTTCTTAAATTGACACAACACAACAGTAAATCAAGATGCCTACCATGAGAACCACAGCCATGAAACGGGTATGAAATGGCCAGCTGTTCCATAGGTTATTTGGTGTTGTACCACAGGTAGTTCGAATAAGCTGGATTGGTTTTTAGTTGTTTTTAGTTCGGCTTATTTATAAGTATGACTTATGTAAGGTAATAAATAAGAAACGTATATTTGGCCGACGGACTAGCCTTACTTAAAGGTTATTCCCCGGTAAGACTTAATTACTTTTTGGTTGTAATAATTATCAGTTTGTGATTTGATTTACTCTAGTAATGAATGGTTCGTTTCCAAGACAATAACCTGTAAGTGTGTGTGTGTGTGATAAGTATGAGGTCGTAAAGTGTGAGTATTTATTTATTGTGATGTGATGTATGTGGTTTATAGTAGTTTAGATGGCGTGGCCTCCGAGATACCTGACCCCGGATTTTGGGGCGCCACACAATTTGACCTTGGTGTCATTGTTATTGGAGATTTGAGTTTGGATAACATTGTGCAAGGCCAGAAATTACTCTTTTAGGTTTTGATGCTTGTCTCTACCCTAGTGAGACTCAAAGTGGTCATCTCCTCAAAAAACTTGTTGAACTTGTTTTTTTCATTTCTATATGTGCTGTTAAAAGTTTATTAATCTTCTTTCCAACCAATTCCTTGACCCCCCATGAGCATCCAGAGTCTTTTCTATTGCCTTTCTAATGAAATAAAGGCTTTTAGCCGAGCTTTATAGACCTCTATTAATGCATCATACACCTCCCGAAGAGTAAGCACCTTGTCATTTCTACCTAGTATGGTGACATACTTCTCCCTGAATCTTGCCAATGCTTCCTCCATATCAATACTGAAGTTATTGGATAGCCTGGCATCAACAACCCATCTTATTCAACTTCCTCCACTATCTTGGCCTGTTGATCTTTAACATCTTCCTTGTTTGAGAGTAGAATGGCCTGATAGTCTTAATTTGACATATCTGTGGTGAGCAACTGTTGAGTTATACTGGCAAGTCCTTCAAGTTAATCTACAAGTAAATCATTGATAATGATAGGTTGAGCTTGAGTTTCTTGAATCCATTATGCTAAGAGGTGAGAGGGTTGTTGTTTAGAGGTAGATGATTGATTTTTATTTATGATTGAGGTGAAATGGATGGTTTGGAATATAGTACATGTGACTAGAGTCACAGTTGAACTCACAGTTGAAACCGTGGTTTTGACAGTGTGTTATTCACCTTGTGAGTTAACCTCCATATGAACTGGAGGGGAGTTGACCAGGTTACCGTCATGTACCATGGCCTCAAACGCTTGTTCTTCTTGCAAAGAAATGGCACCTGAATGTGCTTGGGTAATTTTCTTCCCAGTGAGTGGATCATTGGCAATTAGACTCCTAGCTTAAATTGTGAGTGCAATTTCAGCTAGGGTTTTGAGGGAGTTGTCCCTTCAAGAGGAACCTCCAATTAAATTGGAGAGGATTTGAGAGCTCCCCCTCAAGAGTACTACCCTAAAACCTTATAGCCTGTGAAGGCTGTAGTGCACATAAATGTGCATTGATTTGCACAGGGTCTTCAGTAAAAACTGTTGAAAGCTTTGTGTTTTGATGGTGTCATCAAGGTCCAACTCAGCATTTGGCCTCTCACCATCTAAATTTAGTTCCTGAGTGGTGAGCATAATTTCATGAACTATGTCACTTGATTTTGGCAGGACTTTAGAGGTGGATTCAAGTCCTTCATTATATGAAGACGAAATTTGAGATATAAGGGATGTGAGTGCAGTTGTGAGTGTTGGAAACTCCCCCAGAATAGATGAGGGAGTTTCAAGATATGTGCTCTCAATATTGTGTGTGCCAACCTGTTGACTTCTTTTACCCTCTTGAGAGTGCTGAAGAGGGCATGCAGACTCTAAACATGATGTACTTGGGAGAATGCTTGGTTCAATAGTGACATCTTGTTAAGAAGATGTCACCAGAGTCTGGTTGATTCCCTTATTTACAACTGCATCTTTTTGAGAAGATGCAGAGGTGGTCATTATAGTGGTCAACTCAATTTTCTTTCTTCTTGACTTTTTGACCAGGTGATTTAAGTCCTCACTTGGTTTCTCTCCACTCTCAATGATCACAACTAGGGTCACTTAATTTTTCTTCTTATTACTAGCTCTACCTTTTTGAGAGGATGAAGTAGTTGGTTTACTACTATCTAAGGGTTGAGAAGAAATGGTTGCAGCTGTGGTAGGCTCCTATGTGTGTGCCTCTTTTTATAGTTCTCCAGGCCCATGAGCCATAGCTCTACTCGCAATTACACTACCCCTCATGTCAGGCATAGGGTAAGGGTAAGTCCTATATTTCTCCAACATGAAGTTAGTGACATTTAGGTTCATCTTTACCTGGTTCTTTGTATTCAATAATCCAAATAAAATTTTGGACACTGACTTACAAATGCCTATTTGAGTGGCATCAATGTATAGTGTTTTATGAATATCATTCACCTTATAATTTAAAATAGACATGATGAATCTTGGAAAGTGTTAGATATAATTGATGATATCTGGACAAAAACTATCAGAAGTTCATATCAGGACTTATATCAGTATTTACTGAAGAGTAACGTCATTAGTACTTATATCAATACTTGATGATCAACAAATGATGTCATCAGGATTTGTCACTTCAGTAGATATTCGAGGAGGAAAAGGAAAGCATGAATTCATGGAGGTGAAAGACTTTGTCTCAGAAGCAATCATACATGAATAGGTTTCCTTATTATAATTGTCACACCCCAACTTTAACAAAGAGACTATACGAATAATTACAATACTTATCAAAAGGGAATGAATACATCTGAAACCAAGACCTTACAGTTTAGGGTTTGGAACATCCCAATACTATTAACTATTACAACTGATTTCAATAACGAGTCCTCATACAAACGGTCGCTAGACTACCTGAGATCGAACATACGAATTGGCATCACAAGTCTTATGCGCGGTCTGCTTGAATCTAACCATATCTGCTAGCTGAAATATCAGGGTGAAAGCAAGTAGTGAGCCAAATGCTCAACAAATGCTATATAATACATAAACACAAAAAATGAAAGGATAACAGTGGAAATGAAAGATCTAATAATATAATAACAAGAGATAAACTTTCAGGGTGATGGCATCATTTATTTGTAACAAAACAATTAAAAACTATTTCTTTATCAAAAAACTATTTTATGACGCTACGGATTACAGCCGTTGATCAGCCGCGAAGTAATCCCGAACCTCGCTGGGTTCTAGAACATTAATGGGATCCCTAGGCAACTTTTAAGCCTACAATATAACAGTGAACATCTTATCAAGGGTTCTAGATCAACTTCGAAGCACATGGGGTAGGTTCAATAAACTTTAAGGGCATGATCAACTAGGCTGATACCTTATCAAATGGAATTGCAAAGTTTATAACCACAAGGGGTTTAGTAATGAGGTTCAACAGGGTTATTGAATAGGATAAAGGAACTAAGTCAAACTAGGCTCAATATAGTGGTTCCAGATAAGACATAGGTATTAAAATATAAAGAAAGTAAGCATCAGTTCAAAGTGTGACAGGGTATCATGCTTTAGGGGTAAGAATAGAGTTATTAAGCAATCATGAACAACTTTAAGGAATAACTGACTTTTAGGTGTTAAGATAAGATTACCGAGTATAACTCATACAGGGTTCAACATTATAATTACTTTGGTATACTAGCATGGTATGACTTTTGAATTACTCACATATAATACGGAAGGTAGATTTGACACCACTTGGATCATGTATACATGTATATCAAGGTGAATTAGACTACTCGCATCATATATAAAAGCTGGGTGAACACATACTTGCAGTGTAAATAAAAAGGTAGGTTGAAATACTTGCCTTGAGAAAGGCTTGACTTGATTGGCAGGTAGGAGCAACTGGGAGCTTTACTCGACTTTATGGCAAGTTTACCCTCGTCTCGGGAGCCTACGCAAAATAATAATAACCTCATTATAATATATTCTCATTAACTCAACCTAATTATAAACCAAAATTAAGCACATTGGCATTTAGGCCTATATACACATACATGCTTGTAATTACCTTATAAGAATAATAGTTTACATAGCCACATATGCTCACATAACACATTTAAGTACATAATAATATATCAACACACTATATTGCATCACTAAGCTTGGATGATCTTGAAAGAGATATGTCCTAAGTCCAATTATGTATGAGGATTTAGGAATAATTTTTTATGTAATCTGTTTTGATTTTATTGATATTTATAAAAGACTTGTTTTGATTTTATTACGGGCTCTATCTATTTAAGTGTTTAAATAAGATATACCATAGTTTAGAGTAAAGCTTTTTATGGATTATGATGAGATCATAATAGTGAGACCTAAAAGATGATAACTCTAAACTTAAATAGTTCCTGGTCATAGGATTACTAACTGGTAATTAATAATCCGCAAAGATCGGTACATACTATGCTTGCTTCATCATGAAGGATGTCTGTTCTCATAGATATTTGTGTGGTGACACTATAGCTAGTATGTAGGTGCTTATTATAGAATAAGTTCACTGAACATGACTCGCACAGCTGAACAACTGATGGAGTTCACTCACGTGTCAGCAGTTGTTCACATAGTGATAGTTGTACAAGTATCCTTAGACTTGAGGTCATCATAGTCCTCTTGTGTACACTGAACTATGCTTTGGTTTAGTTCTTAGTCTCCAGGGACAATTATTAGGGCTCTACTGGGTATAGGAATTTATACACGAAGATAGTGTATGATCAATAAAGGATCTACCCCTTCCAGTGAAGGAAGAGAATATTCAAGGCTGATCCACTTATGCTAGTTCAGGAATCTCTGGCCAGAGTGAATAAAATTAGAAAGGAGTTTCTAATTTACATAGAACTGAGCATAGTAAATAGGAAAGCAAATGATTAAATTAGATAGGCTTGACACAAGATCCATGCCTTGTATTTAATCAGGACATTGGAGGGTAAAAGGAGTTAATTGTACGGTAACTATTCACTGAATAGGTTCTTGGTATTCTAAGCAGTGAATTCGTATTATCCGGATAGTTGCGATATGCTGAGAAGTATCCCTCACGATGTAGAATAAATATGATTAATTGATTAATCATATTTAATAAATTAGAGAATTTATATAAATAATGATAAAATAGTTTTATTATTATTTATTTCTACTACCGGCTTAATATTGAACTTACAGGGTCACACCATAAAAGAGAATGATTTAATGGTGGAGGAATTAATTAATAATGGCTAATAATTATTTATTTATAAAATAAATAATTAATTGGCAAATTTAATAATTGATTAAATGAGATTTAATTGATTATAAATTAATTAAGAAAAGTTCTTAATATTATTAATTAAGAATTTAATTTTTGGAAATTAAATCAAGAGAGTGAATTATTTCTAAAGTGTTTAGAAAAAAGATTAATAATTAAAAGATGTTTTAATTATTAATGTGAATAATAAAGGGTTAATAATAATATTTTATGGGAAAATTTCAGCTGAAAATTTTGCCTATAAATATACTATTATAAACCCTATTTTTATTCTAACCCAAAATTTTTAGAAAAACCTAATTCTCTCCACCTCCTCCTCCTCCTCCTTAGCATCGTTTTCTTGGTGGATACCGGTGGAGTGCTTCACGTTTGAGGAGCAGCTATTAAGGATCTCCGATCGTTGCTTTTGGATTGCTATTAAAGGTTAGTAATCGATTCATATGTTTTAATCACGATTTATATGCTTTTATTTGGATTTTATATGTGTAAAAGTGTTTTACCATGCTTCCGCTGTGATTAAAATCCAACAATGGTATCAGAGCATAGGTTGTATGCATATAGATCGGTGGTAAAAATTTCAGAATTTTATGTGCTTGTATGAAATAATTATGATTTTACAAGTTATATTATGGATTAATTATGACTGATGAGAAATCGTTTCTCAGAAGAATTTTGAATGTTGATCTGGGTTCTACAAGTGTTGTAGATCGTCTGGGTATTTTTCTTATAATTTTATGATGTATAGATTATTTATTATGAATTTTTGAAGTTGTTGCAATTAAATTCGTAATGAAATAATCATATATATATAGATTGAAAGTATGTATATATATATCTGCTGTGTTGAATGCTGTATGATGGAGGCACGACTGTCAGTAAAAGAAAAGAGCAGAACAGCACGGCGATCGAGAAGGTAAAGGCGGCGGTGACTCACATAAAGGGGGAGGACCGCGCGTCTGCCATGCGCGCGTGGGGCTCACGCGCTAGTGGGCCACACGCGGCGCGTGTCAGACACGCGCTGGTCAACGGGTCTGACATCATGCTGACGTCATGCTGACGTCATGCTGACTTCATCAGATGATATCATGCTGACGTCAGCACAGGGGTTTGGGCGCGTGGGGCGCGTGTGCGCGTGGGGGCACGTGGTCGAGATCTTTACACGTGCCTGACAGCGCGTGTGCCCGTGGAGGCGCGTGAGTCACCTTCTCGGGGCGCGTGAGGGCGCGTGGGAGCTCAGAATTGGGCGTTTTTGTGCCGTTGGATTCGTCTTTTCGAGACGCTTCTAATGGTATATTATATGATATTTTATGAAATTGTTTCGAACTGTTTATAGCTAACAGAAGTGTTTTAAAGCTGTTTTTGACTGTTTTAATAGCTTTTAAATGCTTCATGTGATACATAGAGATGTATAATGCTTAGACCAATATGCTGGATGATGTAACATGCCTACCTTGATGTTTATTCATGTTTATATATGTGATATATACTTAGTTTATCATGTGATGATAGATTTAGGTGAACTTAAATGAATATAAGGCGTTTGTTAGACAATCTAGTATAGTGAAATGGTTTCATAACCTTAATAATAATATTATGAATACAATCATGAGATTCTTGTGTTTATGAAACACGTAATTGAATATGAATTTTCAATATGAGAGAAAGGATGATTCTGTCAACAACAGATTTCTATCTGTAAGAAAGATTTATTAAGTGACGCCTCTTGACAATGCTCCACCCGATCTGGGAATCATCTGATTATTGATTATTGATTTGAAATATTTAATTTAAAAGGAAGAATCTCTTTATAATATGATTATGATTGTAACGTAATATAATCCCTCTAAAATTAAATAATATCAAGTAGTAATTGGCCAATGATACAACGGGCTTGTGTCGGTCATAGCCTTCCAACATGATAGAAAGTAGTTCTTATTTTTAAATCATTGTCGGTTCGTGCTACAGCCGAAGGCTTTGATTTCGAAATAAGAAATACTTGTCTATTACATAGAGATGTGTACATTGAATTAGAATATAAAGGTCGGTACGTGCCACAGCCGTGGGCCGTTGGAGACTGATTCCATTTTACGGAATGTTGGGTTAGACTTGACTTAGAATATTGAGTTTGTCATGCCACAGCCGTGACTCAATTATTCAAGAGGCTAAAGTTTGATTAGGGAATAACATAAGATGTAATTGCCAAGAGTTGTCTGCCTATTGAACATTACATGGCGGTTCGTGCCACAGCCGAGGTTGTGTGATGGAATGTAGGATCCCTATTCCCACTAGCATTATGAATGCTTAATTTTTCACGTAGGGGGTTGAATAAATTAGATAAACTAGTGGGAGCCACTTATGAATAAAGACCCGATTTATATAGTGTTTTGAAATGAAATTGAATATTTGCTAAGTGTTGTTATGTGTTTATCATTTACAGATTTACTATATTATGTCTTTTGCACTATCACTCAGGAGCATACTAGATGCTCACAAGTTGACTGGTCCTAATTATGCTGACTGTCTTCGAAACTTGAGAATTGTTCTCAGGGTTGAGAAGCTGGAATATGTGCTTGACTCACCTAAGCCTACTGAACCTGCTAGCGATGCACATAATCATGAACATGTTGTGTATTGTAAGTGGATAGATGATGCAAATGTTGCTCAATGCATCATGCTAGCTTCCATGAACATTGAGCTACATAAGCAACATGAGCATATGGATGCTCACACTATCCTAATGCATCTACAAGAGTTGTATGATGTGGCGGGGAGGATAACTCGATATGAGATATCGAAGGAGCTGTTCGGTTGTAGGATGTCTGAGGGATCATCTGTGAATGACCATGTACTTAAGATGATCAATTTGATTGAACGTCTTGGACAACTTCGTTTTGCCATGGATGGGGAGCTGAGCCAAGACTTGGTCTTGTAATCGCTTCCGAGTTCGTTCTCGCAGTTTGTTGTGAACTTTCACATGAATAAGTTGGATGTCAGCCTGCCTGAACTCCACAACATGTTGAAGACTGCGGAATCGAATTTCCCCCCTAAGAAGAGTTCTGTTCTTCTAATTGGTGAAGGTTCCAATCCTAAGAAAAGGAAGAGGAACCCTTCCAAGAAGAAGAAAGTAGGTGAAGAAAAGCCGCTTCCACCAAAAGCTGAAGACCCCAAGAGCAAAGTTTTTTGCTTTCACTGTAACAAGGTGGGGCACTGGAAGAGGAACTGCAAGGTTTACCTTGCAGAATTGAAGAAGAAGAAGGGTAGTGAGACTACCGCTTCTGATTCAGGTATGTTCATGACAGAAGTGAATATGTCATTAAATCAAATTTCTACTTGGGTATTGGATAGCGCCTGTGGTTCTCATATCTGCAATTCGTTGCAGGGACTAAGGAGAAGTAGGACTCTTAAGGAAGATGAGATGATTCTACTGATAGGAAATGGAGCAAGAGTTGCTGCTGAAGATGTAGGATCATTTCATTTACATATGCCTATGGGCAAGACTATTATTTTTAAATAATTGTTATTTTGTTCCCTCGATTGTGAGGAATATTATTCCCATGTTAGACTTGGCTGAATTTTCGTTTATTATTGAGAATAATGAATGTTTTATTCTTAGAGATAATATTCTTTATGGACGTGGTACTTTAAATAATGGTCTGTATGTATGTGACATAATTTACTTCAGATTGAACAAACTAATAAAAGAAAAGGGATGATGAAAATCTCACTTTCTTTTGGCACTACAGACTTGGTCATATTAGTGAAAATAGATTGCGGACATTGCATAAGGAAGGGTTACTTGACCCCCTTTGATTTTGAATCATATCCTACATGCGAGTCTTGTCTATTGGGTAAAATGACCAAATCTCCATTTAGTGGACATGGAGAGAGGGCTGCAGATTTGCTAGGATTGGTACACACAGATGTATGTGGACCAATGTCTACGCAAGCCATGGGTGGATTTTCGTACTTCATTACTTTCATAGATGATAGATCTAGATTCGGATATGTGTATTTGATGAAACACAAGTCTGAAGCCTTTGAAAAGTTCAAAAAGTATAATTATAAAGTGGAGAAACAAACCAAAAAATGGTATTATAACTCTTCGATTAGATCGAGGTGGTGAATACTTGAATGGAGAGTTTCTGGATTATCTCAAAGAAAAGTGTATAGTCTCTCAGTGGACTCCTCCAGATTGGTATCTGAAAGGAGAAATCGAACTCTATTAGACATGGTTCGGTCCATGATGAGCTATGCGAATCTTCCAGTATTCCTATGGGGTTACGCATTGGAAACCTCAGCATATTTACTGAATAAGGTACCTTCCAAATCTGTTCCTCAAACTCCATATGAGATATGGAAAGAAAGGAAACCGAGTTTTAAACATGTTAAGATTTGGGGATGTCCAGCTTATGTCAAGTAAGTTGACCCAGATAAGCTGGAATCTCGATCCGTAAAATGTAGTTTTGTGGGATATCCTAAAGAGACTTTAGGGTATTACTTTTACATCGATCATCGGGTGTTTGTCTCCAAACATGCTACCTTCTTGGAAAGGGAGTTTATCCTTGAAGGAAACAGTGGGAGCAAAATTGAACTTGATGAAGTTCAAGAAGCACAAACTACTACAGTTCAAGTGGAAACACCTGTTCAGACTGAACAACCTTCTGTGGAACAGTCCGTTCGTAGGTCAGAGAGAGTGTCTCGCCAACCTGAGAGGTATTATGGCCTTGTCATTGAGAATGAAAATGAGTTGTCAATCATCGGTGAAGACGACCCTGTGCCCTATAATGAGGCTATGAGTAGTGTTGACTCAGAGAAATGGCAAAGTGCCATGAAATCCGAAATGGAATCTATGTATACGGTATACAAAATAAAGATTAGAGCAGATGGCCATGTGGAGACCTTTAAGGCCAGGCTTGTGGCAAAAGAATTCAAACAAAGGCAATGAATTGACTTTGATGAAACCTTTTACCTGTAGCCCTGTTAAAATCAGTTCGGATTTTGCTTGCGATTGCTGCTTACTACGACTATGAAATCTGGCAATTGGCCAGATGGTTTTCTTTCCAAGGGAAATGAAAACCTAGTGTGTAAGCTGCTGCAAACCATATGTGGTTTAAAGCAAGCTTTCCGTAGATAGAACATTCGTTTTGATGAGACAATCAAAGAGTTTGGTTTTATCAAAAACGTAGATGAACCATGTGTCTACAAAAGGGTAAGTGGGAGCGCGGTCATATTTCTTGTATTGTATAAAAAGAGAGTTGACACACATAACAACATAGCAGACCCACTCACAAAGCTACTTTCTGAAAGTCACTTTGATCGTCATAAAGACAGGATGGGTATTAGATACCAGAGTGATTGGCTTTAGTACAAGTGGGAGATTGAAAGAGATATGTCCTAAGTCCAATCATGTATGAGGATTTAGGAATAACTTTTTATGTAATCTATTTTGATTTCATTGATATTAATAAAAGACTTGTTTTGATTTTATTACGGGCTCTATCTATTAAATGTTTAAATAAGATATACCATAGTTTAGAGTAAAGCTTTTTATGGATTATGATGAGATCATAATAGTGAGACCTAAAAGATGATAACTCTAAACTTAAATAGTTCCTGGTCATAGGATTACTAACTGGTAAATAATAATCCGCAAAGATCGGTACATACTATGCTTTCTTCATTATGAAGGATGTCTGTTCTCATAGATATTTGTGTGGTGACACTATAGCTAGTATGTAGGTGCTTATTATAGAATAAGTTCACTGAACATGACTCGCACAGCTGAACAACTGATGGAGTTCACTCACGTGTTAGCAGTTGTTCACATAGTGATAGTTGTACAAGTATCCTTAGACTTGAGGTCATCATAGTCATCTTTTGTACACTGAACTATGCTTTGGTTTAGTTCTTAGTCTCCAGGGACAATTATTAGGGCTCTACTGGGTATATGAATTTGTACACGAAGATAGTGTATGATCAATAAAGGATCTACCCCTTCCAGTGAAGGAAGAGAATGTTCAAGGCTGATACACTTATGCTAGTTCAGGAATCTCTGGCCAGAGTGAATGAAATTAGAAAGGAGTTTCTAATTTATATAGAACTGAGCATAGTAAATAGGAAAGCAAATGATTAAATTAGATAGGCTTGACACAAGATCCATGCCTTGTATTTAATCAGGACATTGGAGGGTAAAAGGAGTTAATTGTACGGTAACTATTCACTGAATAGGTTCTTGGTATTCTAAGCAGTGCATTCGTATTATCCGGATAGTCGCGATATGCTGAGAAATATCCCTCACGATGTAGAATAAATATGATTAATTGATTAATCATATTTAATAAATTAGAGAATTTATATAATTAATGATAAAATAGTTTTATTATTATTTATTTCTACTACCGGCTTAATATTGAACCTACAGGGTCACACCATAAAAGAGAATGATTTAATGGTGGATGAATTAATTAATAATGGCTAATAACTATTTATTTATGAAATAAATAATTAATTGGCAAATTTAATAATTGATTAAATGAGATTTAATTGATTATAAATTAATTAAGAAAAGTTCTTAATATTATTAATTAAGAATTTAATTTTTGGAAATTAAATCAAGAGAGAGAATTATTTCTAAAGTGTTTAGAAAAAGGATTAATAATTAAAAGATGTTTTAATTATTAATGTGAATAATAAAGGGTTAATAATAATATTTTATGGGAAAATTTCAGCTGAAAATTTTGCCTATAAATATACTATTATAAACCCTATTTTTATTCTAACCCAAAATTTTTAGAAAAACCTAATTCTCTCCACCTCCTCATCCTCCTTAGCATCGTTTTCTTGGTGGATACCGGTGGAGTGCTTCACGTTTGAGGAGCAACTGCTAAGGATCTCCGATCGTTGCTTTTGGATCGCTATTAAAGGTTAGTAATCGATTCATATGTTTTAATCATGATTTATATGCTTTTATTTGGATTTTATATGTGTAAAAGAGTTTTACCATGCTTCCGCTGCGATTAAAATCCAACAGATCTCACTCTACTTACATAAGTCACTTAGTTGTGCTAAACTAGTAAAAACTCTCAATATTGACCTCATAACTCGAAGTGCATTTTCTAAACCATCAAGTTCATATTGACCCTGACTTAGAACTTACACTCTACTGACCTTACACTACATTACACGTATGATGGTCAACCTAGGCTTCACTCATAAGTGCTCTAAAACTACGCGATAAGTGAATGTGCTCAATATAGTGATTTCAGGATGACATCAATGGTTTCTTGAGTGTAGTTGACACCCTTACACCTCAAGTTAACCTCCTAAACTTCTACACTAGACTCTTCTGATCATAAGGCAACTCCCAAACTTGGTGTGACTCAAAGGCCTAGCTTGGGCCTCCCTAGGCTTAAGCTTAAAGTCCAAGGTTCCCCTGTTTTCTAGACAGAAAAGTGTCATGATTTGCACTAACTTGTGACACCTGTTTCTAACTCAATTCCTATGAACTATGGCTGGAAAAACACCTCTGACACTCCCTCTAACTAATGCCAACCAAGGCCTAGTGAGGGCCTACCCATGACGTGGTCAAAACTCCCCATTTCTAGGTTGCGGTAAAACTGTCCCCTGCTGGACAGATTTAGTGTTTTCACTCGTGCACCTAACCAAACAACCTACAAACCTCTAACAAACACCTAAAATCTGAAGTATACCCCTAGTAATAGCCTCTGGCGACTTGGGCCTCAAAGTGCATTAAAATGACAAGGTCAAATCTCACCCTAACCTCATGATACCAAACTGAAAATCTGCAGAATCTAATGTACCCCTTTCCACCATGTTTCCCACTTGACAAACCAAATCAAACATCAACCAAAACCCAAACTAAACCTCAACCAAGGTAACCTAATGAACTAACACTATCACACCCAATATTGGCTTAGTGGAGATCATTCTTACCTAAGGTGCAATATAGCAAAACAAGAGTTAAAACAATACACTAATTACAAGTCATCACAATTTCAAAAATAACAACTTAAATCCTCCATATATATACGAATCAAAATCACATAACAAGGAGAAAAAATCATAATCAATATCTTAACTCAACTGAAATTAGAGTTTATTAACAAAAATCAATCCAAATGATCAAGAACTTTCGAAAATCATGAGTTGAACCTATGCATTCATGCTTTCGAACTTACAAGCCCAAAACACTATGGTTTCCATATAAATTTCATCATAAAATCAACATGCAAGCCTAGAATTAACTATAACTAATATGATCACTTAGCATGCAATGAGTGTTATCAAGTTTTTATTTCCAAATCCATGCTATTATCACATAAACATAAAAAATCAAACAAAGCAACAAGAACACCATCCATTCGACTCCTAACAAGTCATGGCCAAATGGATTAGGGTGAAAACAATATTTGCATAAGTGTGACACACTCATGTCTATCCATTCTCAACCCCATGATAATATATCTCATGGTGAAAGCCTTAGATTCACAAGAATCAAGGGTGTTCACTTTGAGTTTAACAAAACACTACCATGCAAGATCAAAACATAGGTTATTCATCATAAACTCTTTAGATTATAAATGAACAATATATGGGAAGTGAGATTACTTAAATGGAGGGTGGATGTTTGAATGAAAATGAAAGAAAATGGGGGTGGAGGCTTTGGCCAAGAGAGGCCGAGAGAGGGAGGAGGGAGGTGAGAGTGGAGTGGAGTGAAGTGAGAGTGAGGTGAGAATCATGACAACTTGTCCTTAGTTTTATGGTTTTGATTTTACTAAAATGTGAGTGGAATTGAGAATTGACAAAAGTAACCCTTAAGCAAGCTTGTGTCAATTTTCATGCAAGGATAAAGAAGTAACTTGGCTAGTGAAGTAGTAGTTAATGGGGTTGGAATTTCCAAATTTGCCCTTATCTTGTGTTGGGAGTAAAATGCATGCATGGGCAACTAAGTAATTTGCAAATTAAAAATAAATTAATCTATATAAAACAATTTCTATAAATATAAATACACTTCCATAAATCACAAAATATATATTCTAAAATAGCTTATGATTTTAGAAATTTAATGATATAAAATTTGAAAACTTTTGTTAAAAGATTTTTAAAAATCGATTTTTCATATAGATTGAAATACTTTTGATTATCATTTAAAAAATACTACATAATACGATTTTCCCCTTTCAAAAATTTTGTATAAACTAATACATTAAACACTTAATTTATAGACACTCAACATATAGATCACCCATGTCTATAATTCAACATAATTTAAATCTCAATTATAAATACACAATTATATATATAGATAAGTTTTAGAAATACCAATCATAACAATAATAGAATAGGATTCCTTTTTGATTGTGTAACTATGCTCTATATAAAGCACATATTAGGTTCATGCTATAAGCATTGCGAACATTGTTATATCATTCGCATAAAATAACAGCTCTCAAGGATATTTGTTCATCCTTTTTAGAGAGTATATTTGTAATCAGTTTTTATCTGTTAACATAAAAACTGTTGATTCTGAAGCTTTGTCGAATTGATTGCATAAACTGTATTCACCCCCTTTACTGTTGATTACGGACCTGACAATTGGTATCAGAGCTTGCTGTTGACATATAAACGGTTGAAGATTTAAAAAAAATCCTTAATGATAGACAAAGAAAAACCACAGAATCCACAACCACCACCCCCGGCCACATCACAGATTAGCAACAACATGAGCAGGTATGAATCCATCAATGTGCCAATCCTGAAGATACATGAATATCCAATTTGGAAAGTCAGGATGGCTATGTGCTTGGAAGCCACATATCCTGAATATCTAAGCAGGATTTATGATGGTCCTTATAAACCAATAAAGGTAGCTGTTTCCGTTGAAGAACAACAAGAAAAGATTGTTGACAAAGAAAGGAAGGACTACACTCCTAAAGATCTTTCATCTATTATGAAGGATGCAAAAGTCAGACACATCTTGCACAACAGTCTTGATAGTGTTATGTCCAATAGGGTTATTGGATGTAAAATAGCAAAAGAGATATGCGATGCTTTAAAAGTAAAGTGTTAAGGCAAAACTGCTATCAAGAAGAACAGGAGGACAGTACTTACTCAAGAATATGAGCACTTTAACTCAAGAGATAATGAGTCCTTAACTGAGATCTATGACATATTTTAGAAGCTGTTGAATGAATTGTCTCTTGTTGACAAGGAATATGATTTAGAGGACTCAAACTTGAAGTTTCTTCTTGTACTCCCTATAAGTGGGACTATAAGGTCACGTCAATAAGGGATAATTATGAACTTTGTGATACACCTCTAGATGAGATCTATGGAATACATAAAACTCATGAACTAGAGATTGGGCAAAGAAGCAAGAGGAAAGGATCAAAGACTAGATTAGTTGCACTCAAAGTTGAAGAGAAGACAGAAGGGATAGCTAGGAGAAAAGGCTACTCCAAAGGAAAGGCTATGATTGCAAAGTAAGATACTGAATCATCAAACTATAATGATGACTCAAATACTGATAATGAATCAGATACTGATAGTGATTATGACAATAATAAACACATGGATCAAATGGTTGCTCTATCGGTTAAAAGCTTCAAGAAGATGGTCTACAAGAACTTCAAGAAAGGAAGAAGATTTTCCAGAAAAGGTTCCAGTTCCTCAAACTATGGTAATAGGAACAACAGAAGAAGTAATGATTGGAAGGATTCAAAATCTGGAAAACTTTATGAATTAAAGGAAAGATGCTAAAACTGTGATGGAATTGGACACTTTGCAGCTGACTACAGAAAATCCAAAGCTGAGAAGAAACAAGCCTTAATCTCAAAGAAGAAAAATTGGGATGATTTATCAGATTTATATGATGAGGTCAATTATGCTCTCATGGAAAATGCTGATACCGAGGCTGACAATGCTGAATTAAAGGTACCTCAGACTACCCTTGCTTTTGATACTGATGATATATGTGAATTAAGACTGTTTCTTAAAGCTCTGCATGTTAGTTATAAGGATCAAAGCTTAGAGAATAATGGAATCAAGAGTGAAAACTCTGAGTTAAAGAAAAGGAATGATCACTTAGAAATTGAGTTGCTTTCCATGCTAGAAATTCAAAAAGAAAGAGATAATATTGTTTATGGTAAAGAAAAAATATTAGAAAAGTATGCTTATCTAGAAAATGAGTTAGCTAAAGAAAGAGAGGTCATTGAACTTTGGACTAACTCAGGAAATTGTTTAGAATGGCTTGGGGATCAGGATTAGGATATGCTAATAGATTTAATTCTGATAAGAAAATTGAAAAAGAAACTGAGAACAATAAACCTTTAAATACTGAGACAAAGGTCAAACTGAACAAGGTTTAGTTAAAGACCATTAAGTTTAATCCAAGTGCTGATGCTGTTAAATCAGTTAATGAGGTAGTATCAACCTCAACACCTAGATTAAACTTAATTACTGAATAGAGTGAACAAGTTCACACAAAATCAGTAAATGTTGGTTTAATGACTCAGAAACAGCTTAAGCAAAAGCTGAAGGATTTACACATGAAAGACAAGGAGAAAAGGCCTAGGAAAAATAGAAATGGCAAGGTAGATGTTAATAAGAATGGCAAATATGTAACTCCTCCCAATGCACCGAGAAAGGCTTGTTTGAGCTGTGGTAGTACTAACCATCTTGCTAATTCTTTCCATAAGAATAAAAAGATAAGTACTGTTCCTCCCAATCAGTGTTTAGGAATATAACAAATAGATATAAACCACAGAGTCCTTGTTTTCATTGTGGTTGTGTTTTGCACTCTATTTATACATGTAAAGAGTATCACAGTTTGTATTATGATTATTATGAATTGAAACACTCTTTAAATAAAGCAAAATCTGTTTCTACATGTGTAAATACTAATAATAAGGATGTTAACATAAAGTCTGATAAAAAGTCTTCTGCTGCATATGTTAACAAACTTAAAAAGGCCAAATGATCCAAGCAAGTATGAGTCCTTAAAAACACTAACTGATTTTAAATACTGATTGCAGGGTAACATGAAAAATACTATAAACTTGGACAGTGGATGCTCAGGACACATGACTGGTTATAACTCCCTGCTATTAGAATTTGAGGAGAAAGCTGGCCCAAATGTTTCTTATGGAGATGACAACTTAGGAAAAATCTTGGGATATGGTAAAATCAAAATTGTAAATGTCATTATTGAAAATGTAGCTCTGGTTGCAGGACTCAAGCATAATCTGATCAGTGTGAGTCAAATCAGTGACAGAGGTTACCATGGGAACTCTATGAGGAGCATTGTGAAATTGTCAGTAAGACTGATGGCAAGATTGCAATGACTGGTGCAAGACATGGTAGTTTATATGAAGCCAGGGTCTCCATAAATACTGATGAATCAGAAGTTTGTCTACTTAGTAGAGCGTCTGTAGAAGACAACTGGAACTAGCATAGAAGACTTTCTCACCTCAATTTCAATAATATCAATGAACTTGTGAGGAAATATCTTGTAAGAGGATTGCCCAATGCAGTGTTTACTCCTGATGGATTGTGTGACTTATGGCAGAAAGCCAAACAAAGGAAAATATCTTTCAAGAGTAAAACTGAATCCTCCATTATTGAACCATATCATCTATTTCATATTGATCTTTTTGGTCCAGTAAATGTTATGTCAATTTCCAAGAAAAGGTATGCACTCGTAATTTTTGATGAATATACAAGATACACATGGGTGTATTTTCTGCACACCAAGGATGAACCACCATCCATTCTTCTTGATCATGTAAGAGAGCTAGAAAAAGGGTCAACATACAAAGTGAAGATCATCAGAAGTGATAATGGAACTGAATTCAAAAATAGTTATGTGAAAGAATTCTGTAAACTCAAGGGGATAAAACAAGAGTTTTCTGCTCCTGGAACTCCACAACAAAATGGAGTTGTTGAAAGAAAGAATAGAACTCTCATAGAATCTGTAAGAACCATGTTAGAGGAAGCAAAATTGCCTACCTACTTCTAGGATGAGGCTGTGCAAACTGCTTGTTTTACATAAAATGCAACATTGATTAACATACATGGAAAAACACCATTTGAGATGGTGAAGGGAAATAAGCCAAATTTGAAGTACTTTCACATTTTTAGTTGTAAGTGTTTTGTTCTCAAAACTCATCCGGAGCAGCTGACCAAATTTGATCAAAAAGTTGGTGAAGGAATTTTTGTGGGATATCCATTATCTATAAAAGCCTTCAGAGTCTACAACCTGAGAGCAAAGACAGTCATGGAATCTATACATGTGTCTTTTGATGATAAGAAGATTATAGGTCTAGAAGATGCAGATGACCATGACAAATTGAGATTTGAAAATGAAGTACCATATGCTGAACTCTTAAATCCTGATCCTAATACAGTAAATCCTGATATCACTCAAAGCTCTGATAATCCACATGACAGTGGAAATACTTCTAACACTGAAGCATATATTGAGGGGGAGCAACATGATTCAAATCCAGAGACTTTTGCAAGTGATTCAACTCAAGGAACATCAGTAGATAAGTCATCAAACTCTCATTCCTCAAATTCTGATGAGTCAAATACTGATAACAATGGGAACACTGATTCAGGGGGAGTATCATGACATGATAGTGGTACTAATCAAAGAAATAACAGATAGTTCATGGATCAAGGGGAGGTTCTTCTTCAAGAAGTCAACTTCCATCTGCAAGAAAATGGTCTAAGACACACACACACCTGACTTAATCATTGGAAATCCTGATAGTTGTGTAAGAACCATAAAAGGCACTCAAAATAAATGCCTCTACCATTCTTTTCTATCTCAAACTGAACCCAAGAAGGTGGAAGAAGCTCTTCAATATGCTGACTGGGTAACAACAATGCAAAAGGAGCTTAATGAATTTGAAAGGACCAAAGTCTGGACTCTGGTGCCAAGACCAAAGAACAGATCAGTAGTTGGCACAAAGTGGGTGTTCAGAAATAAAACTGATAGTGAGGGCATTGATTATGATGAAACTTTTGCTCCAGTTGCAAGGCTTGAGGCAATAAGAATTTTTCTAGCCTATGCTGCTCACAAAAAGTTTAGGGTGTTCCAAATGGATGTAAATAGTGCATTTCTAAATGGAGAACTTGAAGAGGAAGTTTATGTTGAACAATCTCTGGGGTTCATTGATCCAAAGTATCTGAATCATATCTACTTCTTGGATAAAGCACTTTATGGACTGAAGCAAGCTCCAAGGGCCTGGTATGAAACATTTGCTCTATTTCTATCAGAAAGTGGTTTCACAAGAGGTACAATTGACAAAACTCTCTTTTATAAATACCATGGCAATGACTTGTTATTAGTACAGATATATATTGATAATATCATTTTTGGATATACTAATGATAAACTCTGTGAGAGATTTACAAAGCTAATGTAGTCTATGTATCAAATGAGTATGACAGGAGAATTGAGTTATTTTTTAGGGGTTACAAGTAAAACAGACTGATGAAGGAATCTTCATAAATCAATTCAAATATACCAGGAATTTGCTTAAAAAATTTGGAATGCAAGACTCCTCAATTGCATCAACTCCCATGGTCATTACAACCAAGTTAGATTTAAATACTAGTTCTTTAGTAGATATAACTAACTACATAGGTATGATTGGTTCACTCCTATATTGGACTGCTAGTAGACCTGATATCATGTATGCTACCTGTCTCTATGCAAGGTTCCAAGCTGATCCAAGGGAACCTCATCTGCTAGCTGTGAAAAGAATTTTTAAATATCTCAAAGGCACCATGAATATGGGATTATGGTATCCTAGAGATTTAAACTTTAAGCTAACTGGATATTTAGATGCTGATTTTACAAGATTCAAAATAGACATGAAAAACACTTTTGAAAGCTTTCAATTTCTTGGTGGCAAATTGGTTTCTTGTTATAGCAAGGGCTAACGTGGGCTCCGCTCAAGGACCTACTGAACAAAAGTCAATTTCCACATCAACTGCAGAAGCTGAATATATTGCTACTGGAAGCTGTTGTGCTCAGATTTTATGGATGAAGAATCAGTTATTGGATTATGGGTTAGACCATTCTGCTATTCCTATATATTATGATAATCAAAGTGCTATTGCAATGACAGAAAATCCAGTGCAACATTTAATGACTAAACACATCAACATCAGGTACCATTTCATAAGGGAATATGTGGAAGAAGGTGTAGTGGAATTGGTCTTTGTTCCAACAGGTCAGCAATTAACAGATATATTCACCAAACCTCTCTGTGAAGCTACTTTCATAAGATTGGTGAATGAATTGGGAATGATATCTATACATTTATCAAAATTTGATAATTAAGAAATAACCACTGATAGTTGAAGCATGGTATCTTATTATGTGTTAGTACTTGTTAGATACTGATTATTGTGTTAAATTTTGATGCCATGATAACATGCAATTAACTTTTATGAATCCTAGCTGATAGCTGCATGTTAAACTACTGATTATGCATATATGCTCCGATATTAGTTAAACTTGCTTTGACTAATATATCCTGACAGTTGTTGTTAAATTCTGATATTGGTCAAACTAGTGTTGATTGATGAATCCTGATAGTAGTAATTTAATACTGATAATGGTCAAACTTTGATTGACTATTATATTTGATTGATTATTTTGAATTTATTCGAAATAAATTGCTACTCAGTATTTTTAATTAACAGTGAGTTAGTGGAATATCTTTTAATTACTTGCATGGGTTAACTATTGCTGGAAGTATCTATTAAACACTTATACTTACATTGGGAATAAGATTTTGAAAAGGGAAATTACTTTTTCTTTACCTGGATACACATAATAGTGTATGCATACAGTGTTTAATTATTACATGAGTAATCAAGGGTCTTTTTAGTTTCTATCTTCTCTACTATAGATACAAACCCCCCACTTCCAAAACTTTTCACTGCTTTTTCATTCACAACATCAAATATACTCAAATTTCTTCATCCGACACTCTCAAAATCTATGGCTACTATCTATTCTCTTACCCATGGAGTTTATTGACCAGTTGCTAATCCTGAATATGGAAGGTTGTACTTTGACCCCTTTCGTCCCAGGGTAATCTTTAATAGCCAAGACTGTCCTCCATTTGAACTCCCATAGTTGATTTTTGATCGACCTTTCTAGGATGACACTCTCTCACTTCATTTTTTCAGAATGGACATCCACTTCGAGGAGATGAGAAAGGTTGAGGAGGCTAAGCAGTGTCGCCTAGAGGCAGAACATCGTCGCCTCGAATACTTGGCACTACAAGAGAATATAAAATTCTCTTGCAAGTTCTATGTCTCACATCTTCCATTGTAGAGCGATGAAGAATCTAGAGGATGAGAAGAAGAAGAAGTCCGAGTAGTTTAGATTAAGATATGATTTTTATGTCAAAATTCTAAAAATCTTGTACTTCTTCTTTAATATTAATGAAAATATATTTTGTCTTCCTTGCTTTCATATTTGTATGACTGTTACATGTTTTGTGTGCCTAATCTATAATAACTGTTCATATTCTAATTGGTACTGAATGCTTGATATCAGAAATTTTTCAATAATGCATGTGTTCAACTAATCCTTGTTTGAGTTGCATGTGTTTACTTCAGTACAGATTAAGCACATCATTACAAGAAGAAACTAATTTCACAGAAAAAATTAAGAAAAGGTTTAATTATAAACTGAGAAGAATTATAATCTTTGAGTGTACTTATCAATCTAAAATGTCTATTTAAGACATACTTTTGAAATTTTCTTTTTCTCTCCAAGAAAGTTGTTCACACTCAATCTCAAAATCACATATCTTATATCTTAAATTTCTTCTTACAACTGAAAAACTTGAATCCATTTCTCAAATGTTGCCAATATCAAGTGACATAGTTCTTGAAATTATGCTCACCACTCAGAAATAACATTTAGTTGGTAAGAGACTACATACTGAGGTGGATCTTTGTGACACTAACAGAAATACAGGGGTTTCATTAGTTTTTACTGAAGACCCTGTGAAAGCTTTCAATAACACATTCAAGTGTTAGTTCTTTGCAAGAAGAACAAGGTTTGAGATCATGGTACATGACAGTAACCTGATCAAATCCTCTCCAATTCAAATGGAGGTTCCCATAATTGGTGAACAACAACTATCATAACCATAATGTTAACTGTGAGTTCAATTGTGATTTCAGATTCACAAGGTCTAAATACTATTTTTACTTTATCAACATTTATATTAAATTTTATTGGTATTTTCAGCATTTATTATGCATGTTATAAATCCTGTTGGTATGATTATTTCTAGACCTTTAAGGACTACCTCTAATTGTATGACCACAGATCACCCTTCTTTAGCCACCTCTTATTTCTGTAGGACAAATTATCTAAGCTTTTCTATGAGTTATGTGAAAAGATTTATAGAAAAATAGAATTAAAGAGCAGCAGGATCTTTCCTGGAAAAAGGAGAGGTATATGAGAGATAGGATTTAGTAATTCTTGTGAGGAAACTCTGACTATTAAAAGTTATGAGCTATGTTGTGTGAGGAGTAGTGAGACTACTTTAAAAGAATAGAGAGATTAAGTGTTACTTGTTATATTTTGCAGGTGTACAGAGTACACATGAAATAGTTGCTCAACAACAGTCTGTTTACACTTTGATAAACTCTGGTGTACTAAGAGAAACTAATCTCCCCGCGGGTCTAAGTACTGATACTTTCTTGCAGTCCATTCACTCTACTATTCCACCAAATGTAGCAATCCCCATTTTTACTGAAAAATAGTCCATTCAATCTACTATTCTACCACCTGAAGTAATCCCTGTTGTTACTGAAGATGTAGTAGCACAACAGTCCATTCATAAAGATTCATCCATTTCAGGGTCACCATAACACTCTACAGGAACTGAGGTTCTGGAAGTACATTTAGAAGCTCCAGTTCATTTATCTACAATTGATAAGTGGCATTTTATACCACTTAGAACGTCTTGTAATGGCTTGAATTGGTGTCTTGAAATCAAGTATTTTGTGTATTTGATGCGTTTTTCTAGTGTTTTTGCATTTCAAGGTATAACTTGTGTAATTAGGGGGATTTCATCATAATAAACCTAGGGAAGTACTTGGAACCAGTTGCGGGGAGTTGTGCGAAGAAATCAACAAAATCAGAAGCAAGAAGTGGAATTTTCCAGAAGGTGTGCAGGCGCCCGCCTGGAGACTACAGGCGACCGCCTGGAGAGCAGGCGCCCGTGTGGGATTGGAAGAGGCCGCCTGGGGTCGGATTTTCAGATTCTAGATTTTCTAATTTGAGTTCTATTGGGCTTTTGCAACTGCTGTTTCTTGTGGACTCCTATATAAGTAATCTTGGGAGACGTTTTCACAACAACAAGTAACAAGCAAGGAGCAAGTAACAAGGAGAGAAGATTAAGAAGACCGTTTAACACGCAACAATGAAGAAGAGGAAGCATACGTTTATCTTGTGATTTTTTTTAATTCGTTGTAACAGTGGATGGTAGTTTTCTTTACTCTTTGAACCTTAATACTCTTATGACGTACTCTGTTTTTATTAAGTATTTTTATTAGCTTACATCATTGTGTTATTATCATGTTTTCTTATGAACCCATGGTGACGATGTCACACCCCAACTCTACCAATAGTTTAAATATAACTATTACAACATTTTAAAAGAAGTAAACATAACCAAATCCAAGATCTTACAGTTTAGGGTTTGGAACAGCCCAACACTACCATCTATTATATCTGATTTTTAAAATAGCGAGTCCTAACACAAAACTACTATCACTTATTCTACCCGAGCTCGAACATAAGCATCAGCATCACAGGTCTTACGGGCGGCCTGCTTGAATCTAACCATAGCTGCTAGCTGAAATATGAGGGTAAAGCAAGGAGTGAGCCAAATGCTCAATAAGTGCTAAACAATACGATACCAAACATAAATCAAAATATATATTAAGGAATGACAGTGAGAGGACATAACCAATGATATCGAGAGATAAGACTTTTGGGTGGTGGCATCATTTTGTTTGTATCAAAACAATTTCAAAATCATACTTTTAATCAAAATCATTTTATGACGCTACGGATTACAGCCGGTGATCAGCCGCGAAGCAATCCCGAAGCTCGCTGGGTTCTAAAATATTAACGGGAATCCCTAGGCAACTTTTAAGCCTAATATAAGTGTGGAAAGGACTCGCGTCTCAGTCCAGATCCACCATTCAAAGAAAACATTTATCCCCCTTTGGGACTAAAAACCCACATTTTATTTATTTCAAAAACTGATGCCGAATTATAACAATATCTCTTTTTACAGTAAACATTTTTATCAAGGGATCATAGATCAACTCGAAACACGGGGAAATGGTACTAAATCTCAGGGCCATGAATCACAAAACTATACTCTATTAGGGTAACTGAATGGTTTTCATATATCAAAGTTTGGACAAGGGGATTTAGTGAGGCTATTGGATATCATGAAGGGTAATGCCAAATTGGGCTTAAAGCAATGGTTTCTTATCAAGGTTCAAGTGCTGGATCATCAAGAAGGTA
Organism: Apium graveolens; assembly: GCF_009905375.1. NCBI lineage: Eukaryota > Viridiplantae > Streptophyta > Magnoliopsida > Apiales > Apiaceae > Apium > Apium graveolens. The sequence continues at coordinate 75,085,907 of NC_133655.1, forward strand.
AGCTTCATGAATACTAAGGGTGTTACGGTATGCAAAAATGATCTTTAGCTCAGGATATATCAGAATTGTCAAGCTTTAGGATAAGAAAGAGGGGTATCAATCAATGAGGAATCACTTTGATAAGTATCTGGCTTTTAGGGTTCAAGGTAAGGTTCTATAGGGGTTCAAGTATCAGGATGAGATATCAATACTTAGGAATCATCAGCATGTTAATCAAGAGAATCAACCAAGAGTTATAATTACCCTTTCTTTTATTATGGCATTCGAATTACTTTAATATACTATCATGATAAGACTACTTTGCAATACGTACTCGAGGGTTCATGGCATCTCTATATTATTCAAAGATAAACATAAGATACGCTTGATTTAATATATCAAATGACACAGGATAGTTGCAGCAATGTATGAACTATTAGCAGTGAATATGAAGGACAAGTTGAATCACTTGCCTTGAGAAAGGCTGGTCTGGTCTGACTGGTAGGAGCAACGGGAGCTTCACTCGACCTTTATGGCAAGTTTTCCCTCATCACGAGATCCTACATAAATAATAATAATCCTCATTATAATATATTCTCACCAACTTAACTTATTTACAACCCGAATTTAAACACGGATGGTACTTAGGCCTATATGCACTTAATTTATATTCACCTTTAATTTATAGCTGCACACACATAGCCACATAATCACATATCATATATTAATACCAAATAACACCATATACACCATAATGTAACACTAGGCTTGGATGATCTCGATCCCCCAACTTAAGTCACTTGGTCGCTAAACTAGACAAAGTCTTCTAATTTTGGCTTCCTAACTCGATGTGCCTTTACTAAACTATCCAAGACCTATTGACCCTCACTTGTGCCTTTTATTCTACTGACCTTATACTATCTTACAACTATAGTGGTCAACCTAAATCTCACTCTTAAGTGTTCTAAAACTATGTGTTAAGTGAAAGTGTTCACTGGTGCAAATTTCAGAATGACATCTATGGTTTCATGAGTGCATTTGACACCCTTAAACTATAGGTTTTCCTTCAAAACTCTTACACAAGACTCTCCTGACCTAAGGGCATCTCCCAAACTTGATGTGGCTCAAGGGCCTGGCTTGGGCCTTCTTGGGCCTAAGCTCAAAGTCCAATGTTCCCCTAACTAAGGCCCTGACTTGAATTAACTTGTGACACATGGTTCTAAATCATATCCTATGAACTATGGCTGGAAAAACTTCTATGACACTCCCTCTAACTAAGGCCCAACAGGGCCTAATGAGGGCCTACCCATGACATGGTTAAATCTCCTTATTTCTAAGTTGCAACAAAACTGTCCCCTACTGGAAAGATTTTGTTATTCTACTTGTGCACCTAACCAAATGACATGCAAACCTCCAACCAACACCTAAATACTTTTATATACTCTCAATAATAACTTCTAGTGGCTTGGGCCTCAAAGTGAACATCAATGACATAGTCAAAACTCACTCTAAACCTCAGGGTACTAAACTGATTTTTTGCAGAAATTATAACTCTCCTTTCTCCAAGGTTTTGACTTGACAAACTCAACCACCAACAACCCAATACCCAAACCAAGACTTAAACATGGTGATCTAATAAACTAACTCCCTTATACTCAAAATAATCTTGGTGGAGATCATCCTTACCTAAGGTGCAATCATGGCAAAAGAAAAGAAACCACATTTCACAACTCACAAATCATCAAGTTTTTGAAACAACAAGTTATGCATTTTATTAAAGATATACACGACTTATTATTATGCATCAAGAAGCATTAATCAATATTAACACATTATTCCTACTGAAATTAAAGCTTACTAATAAAATCTTTCCAAATGATCAAAATCTTATAACATTCTAAGTGAAATCCACATGCATGCATGTCTTCGAGTTTTGCAAGCCAAACAACATGTTTTCTAAATATGTTTTACCAAGAAATTTACATGCAAGCCTAGCATGAGCTATATCTAGATGATCACTTAGCATGCAAGGGGTTTCATCAAATTTTCACTACAAAATTCAAGCCATTATCACATAAACATGCAAAAATTGAACAAAGCAACAAGAATAGTCTCAAGGACCATTCATTCGGCTCCCCTATGGTCATGGCCGAATGAAATGGAAGGGAATGGCCATTTAATATCAAGAGTTTCCTTCTCAAGACTTGGCACTTCTCCATTCCTAGTAGTCCTCTCAAAAACAACCTTAAATCCACAAGAATCAAGGTTGTACTTTGAGTTTCAACTAAAACCTTAACATGCAACCTTAAAACTTAAACTTTCTACTCAAAACTCTTTGAAATATAAAAGATCATGGTATGGGAAGTAACATTTACTTGTGTAGAAGGTGGAAACTTGATTGAGAAAGAAAATGGGGAGGGGGTTGATCTCGGCAAAACCCGAGAGTGAGGGGGGAGGAGGCCGAGAGTGAGAGAGAGGAGGGAGGGAAGAAAGAGTGTGGTGGTGAGTGGAGTGTGAAATGATCATGGCTTTTACTTGTTTTATGGTTTTTGTTTTGAAAAATATGAGTGGGAATAGGAATTGACATGACTACCCTTCCACTTATACTTGGATCATTTTGCATGCAAGGGTAAAGAAGGAATTTGTCTAGAAATATAAGAGTTAGTGGGGTGGTAATTGTCTCTTTAGCCCTTTTGAATTGAATAGAAAGGATTTGCATGCAAGGACAACTATGTAATTTTCTAATTATGACAATTAGCATTTATAAAGATTTATTTTTATAAAATAAAATACAAGTTCAAAAATTATAAAATTTATACCATAAAATAACTTGGATTTTTAGAAATTTTATAAAACTACTTTTGAAATTTGTGAACAAAATAACTTTTAAAAAGAAATTTATTCAAGGTTTAAGATATTCCTTATAAATCAAAAATGAAAGAAATAAATAAATTTTTGATTTGAATAATCATTTACCACATAACAAAATTTAAGACGCAGAAATTCTCATTCACACAAGCATACGATAGTTGAATATATTGGCATTCGGCTTTATAATTACACCAAATTTACAATTAATATTACACGAAAATGCTGGTTGTAACATCCTCTCCCCCTTAAGGGATTCTGTCCCCAGAATCTAAGAGAACAGATGAGGATACCGGGAGCGCATATCAGACTCTAACTCCCAAGTCGATTCTTCGACCTTAGGGTTCCACCAAAGTACTTTTACTAACTTTACTGACTTATTTCTAAGACTCTTCTCTTGCCAGTCGAGTATTTTGACCGGTTGCTCCACAAATGACAGGTCTTCCTGAATTTCTACTAGTTCATATTCTATCACATGGCTAGCGTCAGGATTGTACTTCTTAAGCAACGACACATGGAACACATTATGCACATGCTGATACTGAGGTGGTAAGGCCAACTCGTAGGCCACCTTCCCCACTTGACTCAAAATTTCAAAAGGACCTATGTATCTAGGTGCTAACTTCCCTTTCTTGCCAAATCTAGACAACCCTTTTCTATGTGACACCTTTAACAAAACAGCTTCGCCAATTTGGAATTGAACATCTTTACACGCTGGATCCGCATACTTCCTCTGTCTATCTTGAGCAGCAAGCCACCTTTTCTGAATTAACTTGACTGAGTCATACAACTGTTGTACCAATTCCGAGCCGAGAATCTTTCCTTCTCCTACTTCATCCCAACTTGTTGGTGATCTAATTTTCGCCCGTACAAAGCTTCGTATGGTGGCATACCGATACTAGAATGATAACTATTGTTGTAAGAGAATTCAATTAACGGCAAGTGGTCGTCCCAACTTCCTGCAGAATCGATTGCACAACTGCGCAACATGTCTTCGATTGTTTGAATTGTCCTTTCGCTTTGTCCATCAGTCTGCGGGTGGTATGCCGTGCTCATATTCAATTTCGTGCCAAGACATTTTTGAAATTGCTTCCAAAATCTCGAGTTAAATCGGGGATCTCTGTCTGAAATTATTGATACAGGTACTCCATGCCTTAGTACGATTTCGCGCACATACAGATGAACCAATTTGTCTAATGACGACTTCTCGTTAATTGGAAGGAAATGCGCTGACTTTATAAGACGGTCAACTATAACCCATATAGCGTCATGCCCGGATTTCGTTCGCGGTAGTCCTACTATAAAGTCTATAGCGATATTTTCCCATTTCCATTCTGGAATCTTTAGGGGCTTAATTAATCTGCTTGGTCGCTGATGTTCTGCCTTCACTTTCTGACAAGTATAACACTTCGCAACCCATTCCGCTACGTTTCGCTTCATATTTGGCCACCAAAAGTTTTTCTTTAAGTCCCGATACATCTTGGTACTTCCCGGGTGGATTGAAAATTTCGAATTGTGGGCTTCGTGTAGGATCTTATTCTTTAATTCAGGTACATGAGGAATCCATATTCTGGAAGAAAACCTTAGTATCCCTTGCTCATCCCTTTGAGTATTAATCTCCTCTCCAGATAACTGATTCTTCTCTTTCTCTATTACTTCTCCTTGACATTTCTTTATCTTTTCCACTAGTGTTGGCTGAAAAGTCATTGCACGACAAACTTCTTCAACTTTTCCACAATCACAAAGTTCCAGTTCAAATCTCTTGATTTCTTCAGATAATTCCTTTGATGTTGTCATCATATTCAATCTCTCCTTCCTACTTAGAGCATCGGCCACAACATTCGCCTTTCCAGGATGATAATTTATCGAGCAATCATAGTCCTTGATCAATTCCAGCCATCTCCTCTGCCTCATATTGAGCTCCTTCTGAGTGAAAATGTACTTTAAACTCTTGTGATCCGTGTAGATTTCACACTTTTCTCCGTAGAGGTAATGTCTCCAAATCTTAAGTGCGAACACTATGGCGGCTAGTTCCAAGTCATGCGTCGGGTACTTCAACTCATGCGGTTTCAACTGTCTTGATGCATACCCGATCACCTTACTGTGTTGCATTAACACACAACCCAATCCCTTATGTGAAGCGTCGCTGAATATCACAAAGTTTCCTTGGTCATCTAGAAGTACTAACACCGGAGCTGTTACCAATTTCTGCTTCAACTCTTGAAAGCTATCCTCACATTCTGCACTCCATTCAAACTTTTGATTCTTTCTGGTTAACTTGGTCAATGGCGTGGCGATTTTCGAAAAATCCTTGACGAACCTTCTATAGTATCCTGCCAACCCTAGAAAACTTCGCACTTCCGTAGGAGTCTTTGGCCTCTCCCAACTCATAACTGCCTCAATCTTTGCCGGATCCACTTTAACTCCTTCATTTCCAATGACATGCCCAAAAAATTGAACTTCCTTTAACCAAAACTCATATTTGGTAAACTTGGCATACAACTTCTCTTGACGAAGTATTTCCAATGCTATCCAGAGGTGTTGTTTATGTTCTTCTTCTGACTTAGAATAAATAAGGATGTCATCACTGAATACCACGACAAACTTGTCCAAATACTTCTTAAATACTCGATTCATCAGATCCATAAATGCGGCCGGGGCGTTGGTCAATCCAAATGGCATTACTAGGAATTCATAATGCCCATATCTGGTCCTAAATGCTATCTTGGGAATATCTTCTTCTTTGATCTTTAATTGATGGTATCCCGATCTCAAATCGATCTTTGAAAAGCATTTTGCTCCTTTCAGCTGATCAAAAAGGTCATCTATTCTTGGTAGCGGGTAGCGGTTCTTGATCGTTACCTTATTCAACTCTCGATAATCTATGCATAGTCGTATACTCCCATCTTTCTTCTTGACAAACAGAACAGGTGCTCCCCATGGCGACGTACTTGGCCGTATCACTCCTTTATCTAACAATTCTTGTAGCTGGCTCGCCAACTCTTTCATTTCTGCTGGTGCCATCCTATATGGGGCCTTTGAAACTGGTTCCGTGCCTGGAGCAAGGTTGATCTCAAACTCGATTTGTCGATCTGGTGGTAAGCCTGGTAGTTCATCTGGAAACACATCGGGAAACTCGTTAACTACAGGAATATCTTCTATGTTGGGGTTGCCCTTTTCTGAATCCTTTACATACGCTAGGAATGACTCACAACCTGTTATTCACAGTGGACTAACAATGAGATTTATAGAAGGGGGGTTGAATGTAAATCTCAAAACTTTTTCAAGTTTTGAGCAATTTGTAAGACTAAGTGTTTGAGTGATCAAATGTGTGTAAATTGCTTGGAGCTGATGCAGACAGATATATATTTAAACACAAATGTAATGAACACAAAGAACTTAAAAACTTTTCTGGTGGATTTGTTGTTCCACCAGAGATGTGTTATTTCAGAAAATCTGTGATTTAAAATTAAATCACAGCTGCTTCCTAGTACAAACTAGATGATTTTCTCTCTTGATATTTCTAAACAGCTCAGGGAAAATTCATTTCTAATTACTAGCTGCTACTTGGTTTATATAACACCAAGTTTACAAGTGAAGACAAAGATAAAGTACAATAGGACAATAGTTCTCCACTTGTTTCTGTTCCATTTTTATCCAGTGTAATATGGAATTATCTGTTGACTTTCCATTATGAACCAGACTAAAAACGGCTACTTTTTCTGCTGTTCCTGAAATAGGCTACCACATCTCTGTCAATCCATGTGCCTCTGTCAGCTTTGTTAACTGTCACTATCAACTGCTATGAGACTGAGCATCCGTTGAAGCTTTCATCCGTTGATGGCTTTATCCGTTGATGCTCTAGGAGTTCATCCGTTGAAGCTTTCATCCGTTGATGGCTTTATCCGTTGATGCTCTAGCAGTTGAAGCTTTATCCGTTGAAGCACTTATCCGTTGAAGCGTTAGAGACATCCGTTGACACTTCTTCACTTATACAAAATTACAAGGCATGAAATATTTACAATTAGCCCTCCTACTTGTACATCCATTAGTAGTCAACATGACTGATTATCTCCTAACAACATCTAAGAATTACATCTTGAAACCAGAGAGTGAGATGTGCTACAATACCAAACTTATTGCTAAGTAAGGCTACTCCTTCAATGGATAGCCAAGATGGTCTTATCCGTTGAGGCTACAAACACTAGATTTCTACTTAAGTGTTTTGCTGAACTTATCATCAAACTAATACACATATTTCTAACACAACCTTTTCTAAGTAGCTTCTTAGCCTGAACGATTGTAAGAAATAGTTGTTCTTGCCTCTGCCCCTTAAATACTACCTTCTCTCCACTCTTCGTCTTTAAATACACTTTCTTGGTCTTACAATTAATCTGAGCGCTATTTTTTCCTAACCAATCCATGCCTAAAATTATGTCAAACCCTCCCAACTTGAAGAGTATCAAGTCGGCTGAAAACTTATACCCCGTAATATCAATCTCACACCTCGGACAGGATTGATTCACAGGAATCTTCTCTTGGTTCGCAATTACCACATTTACTACCTCACTCATAATCATTTTATCACATTGAAGCTTATCAACAAAAGATTCTGATATGAAAGATCTTGTTGCTCCCGAATCAATCAATACTTTAGCTTTGACATTACTGAGTAAAAGTGTACCTGCTATTACCTCAGAATTCTGAACGACATCCTTCATCTTTAGATTAAATGTCCTTGTTTTTGCTTGCGGGGTTGGTGTAGGTGGTGGAGGTAATGCCAATACCTCAACTGGCACGCTCGCACTGGTACTTGCCAAGTTCATCAGAGCTTTGACTGGTCCGGTTGCCTTGCACTCCCTAGCTATGTGTCCAATCTTCCCACACTTGTAACACGTAACTCTTGGCTTCGGCATCTTGCACTCATTTGCCAAATGTCCCTTCCGATTGCACCTATAGCATGTCATGCTCAGCTTATTACATAATCCAGGGTGCCTTCTTCCACAGTGCTTGCATTCCGGTCTCGGGAACTTATTTTCTCCAACTTGCCCTTGGCTCGCCTGATTGTTCCCCTTCGATTCTTGCCTTTTACCCAAATTTCCCTTCTTTTGAAAATTTTCGCCCTTCTGGAATCCAATCCTCTTTACATTCCGATCTTGTGAACTTCCAGCTTCAGACTTTTCTCCATAAAATGGAACCTTCCTCTTCTTGTTATCTCTTTCCTTCCTTGACTGCATCCCATTATTCTCAATCAGAGCAGCTTTCTGAACTACTCCCGCATAAGTTTCAAGCTCAAACATAGCCACTCTATCTCTGATCCAAGGCTCCAATACTTGCTGAAATTTCTTCGCTTTTTCCTCCTCGACACTGGTATACTTTGTCACAAACCTTGATAACTCAGTGAACTTCTTCTCATACTCCAGTATAGTCATGTTCCCTTGCTTCAGCTCCAAAAATTTAAGCTCCATCTGATTCTGCATGTACTTAGGGTAATACTTGTCCAGAAATAACTTCTTAAATCTCTCCCAAGAAACCTGTTGAGTTGCTTCCATAGCTTTTACTGATTCCCACCAATAGATGACTTCGCCCTTCAAGAAGTAAGTAGGATACGGCGTCTTCTGATCATCTCCTAACTGTACCAACTCAAAAGCCCTTTCCATCTCCTTGATCCATGTGTTAGCTATTACTGGATCAGTGGTATCATGAAATGCAGGTGGATTCACATTCTGAAAAGCCTTGAAAGTGACAATTTGTCTAGGTGGTACTGGTGGTTCAGGTGGTTGGTGTGGTTCATGGTTATCTTGGTTTTCAATTCGTTGTTGAAGAGTTAGTTGTTGTTGAGCTATAGCATTGGTTTGCTGTTGCAAAGTTTCCAGTAGTCGACGAATATTTGGGTCTGTGGTGGATGTGGTTGTTGGGTTCTTCTTTGTGGGAGGCATGATCCTGAAATAAAAGTTATGTCAAAACAGATATGAACAATTCGAGGGTATCGCATGGCATTCTTATTTACATGTGAGGTCAAGTTTCAAATTAAGTAGATATGGTGATGCATATAAAAGCGTATAATAACAGTTGAGAGCAAATGGAACTGTAATAACCCCCAAAATTTTGAACTTTTTGTAACCCTTGTGAATAGTGTTTTAGCTGAATGAGAAAACTTTTCATGCCACACTATGTAGGGGTTCTGTTATGGATATTCTGAGATTTTATTAGTACTCTACATGGTATATAAGTGTATGTAAAGATCATCAGAATCCAATTCCGAACACTTTGATTTTTCCTAGAAATCCATTAGATACGGAAAGAATTGAGTATAAGGTAACAGGATAAAAAGGATTTAAATTAAAGGATTATAAGAGAGGATCATAAAAGGAATATAATATATTGAGAAAGGTTAAGGGAACCTAAGTAATAAGATCCCGGGTATGATCCCTCAAACGATAAACGAAAACGAAAGTTAAGTGAACCGTATAACAGATCAGCGGTCATTAGGCAAACAATTAGGAAGTTAATCAAAGAGATTAGTGGGGATGATGTCATCCAACCAATAGAAAGAGGACAAAGGAGGGATGATGATATCATAAAGTGATGCAAGCATGACATAAGAGGGAAGGAAATGTGGTGGAATATTAACCACACAAAAATCAAGGTTAAATTGGTAATTAACCAAAAACAAATCAAATATTCAATCAACCAAGCCAAACAATTCATTTTTCATCAAAACAAGAACACAAGGCATTTTATTTTCTTCATGCTCTCGGCTTTTTACTATTTCAAAGAGAAAGAAAATTCAAAACTCAAGATCAAGGCTTCCTAAATTGGTAAGATAATTCCATAGTCATCCTTATGCATAGTTATGGCAATCTTATGAGTTTAAGCCTTCAATTATTTCTCAATCTTCTTCAATAAATCAATGAAGAAGACAATGAATAGTGATTTCAAGGTTTTTAACTTAAATTTTCTTGATTTTCCTTTAAGATCCAAGCATTCCTAAGACTCCTCAAGGCTTCTTAAGGCCTCCTAGCTACTCCCACCACTTCAAGGAAGGTATATCATCTCCAAACCCTAGCTTTAATTTGTATATTAGTTTGATTATGGTTCTGAGGGTAAAGAGTAGCTTGAAACTTGTTTGTTTAAGAGTTTGGATTGGAATGGTGGTGATTGATTTGTTGAAATCTTATGATTTGGTTAAAGAATGTAGTATAGTTTAAATTCAAGTTTTTGGATTAAGTAGATTGATTATAATGAGTTGATTTGGGGCTGTTGTAATGTAGTTTAGATGGAGGTTTGATTGGGTTGTGAATTGGGGTTGAATTGTGATGGTTTTGGAATGGTTTAAATTTGGGAAATCGCGTAAATATAGCCGTCGTAATGTCCGATTTACTTTAGACTGCTTTTGTTCATAACATTAGGACCCGAGAACCCCCTGCTAGATGTTGACCATTGCCATGTTTAGATAGCTCATGTTACGAGCTTCGTTTTGATATGTAGTTCGTTTGATTCCGATGTACGGTTTAGGAGAAACGACCGTTTTAAGTAACGGCGTTTCGCGAACGAAACTTTTCCCCTCGCCTTACTTTGAAACATAGGTTAAAGACCAAAAAGGGTTAATTAGTGTATGAAACAATTATGGTAAGAGTGTTAGGCAGTTGGTAAGACACTCGCGAAGGAATCGCCTTAAAACTCGTAATGGTTAAATTATTAAAAATGGTGGAGCCGAGGGTACTCGAGTGACTTAAGAGAATCAGTAAGCGCAAAACAAGCGTTAGAGTCTAAGTTGGTTAAAGTATAGATTTACAAGTGACTTTGGTTTAATTCCAACTTACTTGTTGTTTATAGGTTACCAGACTCGTCCCGAGCCTTTTTCCACCCCCAGTCGCTCAGGCAAGTTTTCTACCCGTTATAACTGTTGTTGTGATGTATATGTGTATATGCATGATCTTGCGATAAATGCATATTTGTTATTAGCAAATTCTTGCGATATATTGTAGCAGGTGATATGGTACATATGCATGCCTGTTTCGTATTCTTGCCATATATATCTGTTGTTTCAGTTGATAATACCTATGCTAGAGAATAGCGGTAATTTGCATATACCCTTAGTATAGGGACCCAAAGGTGAAAGCATTTTCTAAAACCGGGAGTCGAGGATCCCTAGTAGATTTTATATATATATATATTTTTTATATATATATATATGGTTATAGCTTTCAAAGCTATTAATCGAATAAGGTTTATTTGATAACTTTATTTTATTAATGAATATTATCTTGAATATTCATTCGAGGACTTATGACTCCTTTATATTATTTATTGAATATTACTTGGATATTCATTTGAGGATGTATGACTCCTTTATTTTATTTAATGAATATTAATTATAATATTCATTCGAGGTATTAAGACTCCGCTTATTATTTATTAATATTCTTTATTTATTAAAGAATAATGTTCGATAATCAAACTTACTTTTGATATTCAAATAAAGATATTACTTTCGTATAAGTATATCTTTGATTATTTACTATTCATTTCAAGTATAAGTTTTACAACTTCTACTTCAATTATTTTTATAAAAATTATTCTTTATGGGAATATTATTTAAATAATAATATTTAGATATTTCTTTATATTGAGACTGATTTACCTTATTAAATCAGCATTATTCCAAACACTCTTTAAAGTGTTTTCAAGTCTTTAAAATGATTTTCAAAAGTTCGAGCGGATCCCAAAACTCATTTTTATATTTAAGATCTTCCTTTTAAAAAGGGGATTTAAATACTCGCTCAAAACCGGAGGGATCCGGCTCTGTGGTGTATTTTATATTCACAACAAGGTTGTTGTCTTGATAAAAGAATTTTTAATTACTTACCCAACACTCGGGAAGTAAAATTCTTGGAACAAGTTAATCCATTAACAAGCATCGCCTGGGAAATATCGGTGAGTTTTCCTTTCCAACTAGATACGACTTCTTGGTGGATCCGTATCAACAAGTTTCTACTTGGGGAAAGGGGGAACGAGCTTTACATTTCAGAGTCATGGATTTCATCTGAACTAGGAGTGGCGTAAGTGGTCGAGTGGCGCCGGCCCAACCTTATTATATTGGCCCAAATGGCCTGGAAGTTCCGCTAAGGCGGTCCATTCCTTAGGAGTTCAGTGTTTGGTTGACAAGTAAATCCGACAGGTTCTCCTCTACATGTAGAAAATGGTGGGGTTGTACTACTACGACTGATCATCGTAAGTGGTCTTCCTGGCGCGGCAAACTCCCATAATGAGTTCATCATCCATTTGGATAATTCTGCAACACTACCCGTAGCATTTCGATCGAAAGGCTACTAATGGGTGGTTGCCGAAGCATTGACAGGGTCAAACAGTTTTATTGGTGTATCCATTGAACGAAGTATCTCGTAACTTCATTTCTTTTCAAAACATTTCAAAGATCAAATATATTCAAGTTTTAATTGTGGTCTCATCTATGGGATGACCTCGTGAATCTTATTATACTTTGAACAGTAGTAGTTCAAGTAGATTTCTAAAAATGGTATAAGTATAGTGAAGTAATTGGTAACTTCATCTTCTTTTAAAACTTATATCCAGTAAGTAATTACCTTACACATGATAAAGAATTCTAGTAAGTATCCATTTAGATACTTGTATTATTGTTATCACTATATATTATCTTGCGAGCTGTAAGGCTCACTCTTGCTTTATTTCTTCATCACACAACAACAGTTAGGAAAGATGGCCAGACTCCAGCAGACCCAGCGCAAGCGCGTGGGAAGCGTCCCGCGTCTTCCCGTTGATGTTGTAGCTGCTATAGCTGCAGAGGTAGATCTATTGGTAGATCAGACATTCTACTTTTGAGAATCAATTATGTATAATTATAACTTGTGGTAGATAATGGCAATTAACTGTAAATTTATCAAGTAATCATTTTGGGTTGTAATAACTTTTAATTGTGGATTCAAGGACTTGTACATATTTCAATTTCATCTCTGAGACTATAACGGGTTGTGGTGTGTGTTAGTGTGGGGTCACATCATAAGGTTATTTATTATTAATTAAGTGAAGTGATATTGTGGAAAGAAAGACCGTGACGACCCGGATCCCTGACCCCGGATCTGGGGGTGTTACAGGAACGATAGAGCATAATTATTGAAATTTAAAGGTCACCATACATAGGATTAGAACAAAGTCTGATTCGAGGAATAACAGGCTTATTTAAAGGAAATAACGGAAACAACTGGGAATTCTACGGAGTCTGATAGTACAACATCATGAAAAGTAAATGGAAAGAACTGAGGCTCCACTCCATCTGAACGGGGCTTGGTAGTCTTTTCCTCTCGAAGCGTCTTCACAATGCTCTGGAGCTCATCCGCCACCATCTGAATGACATACTGGCTGGTGCGGTCCCGGTGCGCTGGCATCTCCTCAAGCTTAGTGTTGACGTACTGAACCAAGGTCTCAAGTCTCGCAGTCATCTGCTCCTTGGGCTTCCCTTCATAGTTTCGGCTGTCCGGGTACACGTTCTTCAGTTGGTCGTACTTTCCCTGAAGCATGTCAAACTCGCGCCTCAACTCAGCATACACGGTGAAAGCAATAGTGTCATCCGAACCAGAGGATGACGAGGAATGCGCCCTTTGCTGACAAACCAATAAGAGGAGTATTAATAATAAATTTACTTAACCTACTCTCTAGCATAATATCTATAACCTACACACATATCCTATAACCTATTTGGGCTGTCCAGGGACTCTAAACCGTAGCTCTGATACCAAAACCTATCACACCCCAACTCTACCAATAGTTTAAATATAACTATTACAACATTTTAAAAGAAGTAAACATAACCAAATCCAAGATCTTACAGTTTAGGGTTTGGAACAGCCCAACGCTACCATCTATTATATCTGATTTTTAAAATAGCGAGTCCTCACACAAAACTACTATCACTTATTCTACTTGAGCTCGAACATAAGCATCAGCATCACAGGTCTTATGGGCGGTCTGCTTGAATCTAACCATAGCTGCTTGCTGAAATATCAGGGTAAAGCAAGGAGTGAGGCAAATGCTCAACAAGTGCTAAACAATATGATACCAAACATAAATCGAAATATATATTAAGGAATGACAGTGAGAGGACATAACCAATGATATCGAGAGATAAGACTTTTGGGTGGTGGCATCATTTTGTTTGTATCAAAACAATTTCAAAATCATACTTTTAATCAAAATCATTTTATGACGCTACGGATTAAAGCCGGTGATCAGCCACGAAGCAATCCCGAACCTCGCTGGGTTCTAAAACATTAGGGAATCCCTAGGCAACTTTTAAGCCTAATATAAGTGTGGAAAGGACTCGCGTCTCAGTCCAGATCCACCATTCAAAGAAAACATTTATCCCCCTTTGGGAATGAAAACCCACATTTTATTTATTTCAAAAACTGATGCCGAATTATAACAATATCTCTTTTTACAGTAAACATTTTTATCAAGGGATCATAGATCAACTCGAAACATGGGGAAATGGTACTAAATCTCAGGGCCATGAATCACAAAACCATACTCTATTAGGGTAACTGAATGGTTTTCATATATCAAAGTTTGGACAAGGGGATTTAGTAAGGATATTGGATATCATGAAGGGTAATGCCAAATTGGGCTTAAAGCAATGGTTTCTTATCAAGGTTCAAGTGCTGGATCATCAAGAAGGTAAGCTTCATGAATACTAAGGGTGTTATGGTATGCAGAAATGATCTTTAGCTCAGGATATATCAGAATTGTCAAGCTTTAGGATAAGAAAGAGGGGTATCAATCAATGAGGAATCACTTTGATAAGTATCTGGCTTTCAGGGTTCAAGGTAAGGTTCTATAGGGCTACAAGTATCAGGATGAGATATCAATATTTAGGAATCATCAACATGTTAATCAAGAGAATCAACCAAGAGTTATAACTACCCTTTCTTTTATCATGGCATTCGAATTACTTTAATATACTATCATGATAAGACTACTTTGCAATACGTACTCGAGGGTTCATGGCATCTCTATATAATTCAAAGATAAACATAAGATACGCTTGATTTAATATATCAAATGACACAGGATAGTTGCAGCAATGTATAAACTATTAGCAGTGAATATGAAGGACAAGTTGAATCACTTGCCTTGAGAAAGGCTGGTCTGGTCTAACTGGTAGGAGCAACTGGAGCTTCACTCGACCTTTATGGCAAGTTTTCCCTCGTCTCGAGATCCTACATAAATAATAATAATCCTCATTATAATATATTCTCACCAACTTAACCTATTTACAACCCCAATTTAAACACGGATGGCACTTAGGCCTATATGCACTTAATTTATATTCACCTTTAATTTAAAACTGCACACACATAGCCACATAATCACATATCATATATTAATACCAAATAACACCATATACACCATAATGCAACACTAGGCTTGGATGATCTCGATCCCCCAACTTAAGTCACTTGGTCGCTAAACTAGACAAAGTCTTCTAATTTTGGCTTCCTAACTCGATGTGCCTTTACTAAACTATCCAAGACCTATTGACCCTCACTTGTGCCTTTTATTCTATTGACCTTATACTATCTTACAACTATGGTGGTCAACCTAAATCTCACTCCTAAGTGTTCTAAAACTATGTGTTAAGTCAAAGTGTTCACTTGTGCAAATTTCAGAATGACATCTATGGTTTCATGAGTGCATTTGACGCCCTTAAACTATAGGTTTTCCTTCAAAACTCTTACACAAGACTCTCCTGATCTAAGGGCATCTCCCAAACTTGATGTGGCTCAAGGGCCTGGCTTGGGCCTTCTTGGGCCTAAGCTCAAAGTCCATGGTTCCCCTGTTTTCCTGGGCAGAAAACACCCTGACTTGAATTAACTTGTGACACATGGTTCTAACTCATATCCTATGATATATGGCTGGAAAAACTTCTCTGACACTCCCTCTAACTAAGGCCCAACAGGGCCTAATGAGGACCTACCCATGACATGGTCAAATCTCCCTATTTCTAAGTTGCAATAAAACTGTCCCCTGCTGGACAGATTTTGTTATTCTACTTGTGCACCTAACCAAATGACATGCAAACCTCCAACCAACACCTAAAACCTTTTATATACTCCCAATACTAACTTCTAGTGGCTTGTGCCTCAAATTTCACATCAATGACATGGTCAAAACTCACTCTAAACCTCATGGTACTAAACTGATTTTCTGCAGAAATTATAACTCTCCTTCCTCCAAGGTTTTGACTTGACAAACTCAACCACCAACAACCCAATACCCAAACCAAGACTTAAATATGGTGATCTACTAAACTAACTCCCTTATACTCAAAATAATCTTGGTGGAGATCATCCTTACCTAAGGTGCAATCATGGCAAAACAAAAGAAACCACATTTCACAACTCACAAATCATCAAGTTTTTGAAACAACAAGTTATGCATTTTATAAAAGATATACACGACTTATTACCATGCATCAAGAAGCATTAATCAATATTAACACATTATTCCTACTGAAATTAAAGCTTACTAATAAAATCTTTCCAAATGATCAAAATCCTATAACATTCTAAGTGAAATCCACATGCATGCATGTCTTCGAGTTTTGCAAGCCAAACATGTTTTCTAAATATGTTTTACCAAGAAATTTACATGCAAGCCTAGCATGAGCTATATATAGATGATCACTTAGCATGCAAGGGGTTTCATCAAATTTTCACTACAAAATTCAAGCCATTATCACATAAACATGCAAAAATTGAACAAAGCAACAAGAATAGTCTCAAGGACCATTCATTCGGCTCCCCTATGGTCATGGCCGAATGAAATGGAAGGGAATGGCCATTTAATATCAAGAGTTTCCTTCTTAAGACTTGGCACTTCTCCATTCTTTGTAGTCCTCTCAAAAACAACCTTAAATCCACAAGAATCAAGGTTGTACTTTGAGTTTCAACTAAAACCTTAACATGCAACCTTAAAACTTAAACTTTCTACTCAAAACTCTTTGAAATATAAAAGATCATGGTATGGGAAGTAACATTTACTTGTGTAGAAGGTGGAAACTTGATTGAGAAAGAAAGAAAATGGGGAGGGGGTTGATCTCGGCAAAACCCGAGAGTGAGGGGGGAGGAGGTCGAAAGTGAGAGAGAGGAGAGAGGGAAGAAAAAATGTGGTGGTGAGTGGAGTGTGAAATGATCACGGCTTTTACTTGTTTTATGGTTTTTGTTTTGAAAATGTGAGTGGGAATAGGAATTGACATGACTACCCTTCCACTTATACTTGGATCATTTTGCATGCAAGGGCAAAGAAGGAATTTGGCTAGAAATATAAGAGTTAGTGGGGTGGTAATTGTCTCTTTAGCCCTTTTGAATTGAATAGAAAGGATTTGCATGCAAGGACAACTATGTAATTTTCTAATTATGACAATTAGCATTTATAAAGATTTATTTTTATAAAATAAAATACAAGTTCAAAAATTATAAAATTTATACCATAAAATAACTTGGATTTTTAGAAATTTTATAAAACTACTTTTGAAATTTGTGAACAAAATAACTTTTAAAAAGAAATTTATTCAAGGTTTAAGATATTCCTTATAAATCAAAAATGAAAGAAATAAATAAACTTTTGATTTGAATAATCATTTACCACATAACAAAATTTAAGACGCAGAAATTCTCATTCACACAAGCACACAATAGTTGAATATATTGGCATTCGGCTTTATAATTACACCAAATTTACAATTAATATTACACGAAAATGCCGGTTGTAATAGACGATGAGTTCTATCATGGGCTAATCGTGATCATGGGGTCGTAGTGGATTTACTATGGATTTCTTTAGTTAATTGTTTAATAACTTGGTATGTGATGATTGTATGATATCTAGCATAGGTTGTGCTTATTCGTCTTATGTGCGTCGCGAATATATATGATAACGTGTTAATCTCTTGTGAAGCGACAATGAATCATGAGATTTAGAACTTGCCATACTAGCATAGGTTCATGTATTGTATGCATGATTAGTGGGTAACTCTAACCGTATTACTTGCCCTGTGTAATCATAATGAATAACTTGCGCTTAAATCGTTATGTTGTCAAATTCTATAGACATATAGGGTCTCAACATAATTGATGCTTGGTAGAATGGTACTTGTGCAACGAAAGTTGGCTTTTATCAGTTTCGTGTTGTTCGATTAATATCATCACCGTTAAATGCTAAGGGTAATAACAATGACTATTGAATGAAGTAGTAATGAAGTTATGATCTCATGTGTGTTTAATATTATTAATTCAAGTGTTAATTTAAGTGTTTAATTCTCATAGTTTATAATTATTTAATCAACTTTAAGTGTTATTATCTTGACATTGAAGAGTAATCATACATTGGTGAGTAAGTGTTAATTAAATATAATTAATCAGAGTCTCTGTGGGAATGAACTAGAAATCATTCTATATTACTTGCGAACGCGTATACTTGCGTGAATTATTAGTGCATGCTTTGTGCCTAACCAGTTTCTGGCCCCGCTACCGGGGACTCGGTGTTAATTTGTTTAGTTTATGTACTTGCCATCAGTGGTCATTAGTACTCATTGATTAAGACTTGTTACTTACTGTTTCCGGTTGTGTTTCAGGTACTCTAGCGAGCGTTTATGCAAACACGTTCTCGCACTCGCAAGAGGACTCTAGATACGGCTGAGGAGACAGATTTAGTTCTTGACATTCCGGAGAAGATAGATTTTGAAGATTCAGATAAAGAGAGTGAAAAGAAAGAACCTGTAATAATGGGTGATCGTATAGTTCCAACAGATCTGGCTCTTATGGACTTTTCTCGGCCTAAAATTGATGACATTCAGTCAAGCATCATTCATTTGGCTATTAAGGCCAATACTTTTGAAATCAAGCCGGGCACTATTCAGATGGTGCAAAATTCTGTTTCTTTCGGAGGTGCTGCGACTGAGGATCCCAACATGCATATCAAGAATTTTATCGAGATCTGCAGTACTTTCAAATATAATGGTGTTACCGATGAGGCTATCAAGCTGAGGCTTTTCCCACTCTCTCTGAGGGATAAAGCTAAGGATTGGTTACATTTTTTACCAATTGGGTCCATCACTACTTGGGAAGATCTTGTGCAAAAGTTTCTGGTGAAGTTCTATCCAATGGCCAAGATTGCAGCTATGAGGAGTGCTCTTACTCAGTTTGCGCAACAACCAACAGAATCTATGTGCAAAGCTTGGGAGAGCTATAAGAAGATGTTGAGAAAGTGTCCACATCATGGAATACCTGACTGGATGGTGATCACTGAGTTCTACAATGGTTTGGGGGCCCAATCTCGGCCCATGCTTGATGCAGCTTCTGGAGGCGCCTTGTGGGCCAAAAGCTATACTAAGGCCTATAATCTCATTGAAACTATGGCTGCAAATGAGTATCAAAACCCAACTCAGAGGATGATGCCTGGGAAGGTAGCAGGTATTCTGGACGTTGATGCAGCTACAGCTATCGCAGCGTAGCTCCAAGCGCTGTCTATGAAGGTCGATTCTTTAGCCAACTATGGAGTCAATCAAATAGCTATTGTCTGTGAGCTTTATGCAGGCTCTCATGCTACGGATCAGTGTTCTCTTGTTAATGAATCTGTTCAGTATGTGAACAATTATCAGCGACCGCAGCAGCCTGTACCAGCTACTTATCATCCTAATGACAGAAATCATCCCAATTTCAGCTGGAGCAACAATCAGAATGCTGTTCAACAACCAATATCAGCAAGCTATAAGTAAACAGTTTAATCCACCCGGATTCCAGCAACCTCAGCAGTATGTTCAAAGGCAATCATATCCTCAATAAGGAGGTGCTGCTCCACCTTCTAGTGCTGATTTCGAGGAGCTAAAGTTGTTGTGCAAAAGTCAGGCTATTTCCATCAAGACCTTGGAGAATCAAATCGATCAAATAGCCAATTCCTTGCTCAATCTTCAACTTGGCACACTTCCCAGCGATACTGAAGTTCCAGGCAGGAAGGAAGCTAAGGAGCAAGTCAAAGCTATCACTTTAAGGTCTGGAAAAGTTGCTGAAGCTGAAAAAGCAAAGGATGGAGAAGCTAAAGTTGTCGATGAAGAAGAAAAGCAAAAGGATAAAGAGGGGGAACCAAGGAAGACTACTGTTGAACACACTCTTCCTGAGGGTAATAAAGGGGAGAAACAGCTCTATCCTCCACCACCTTTTCCTAAGCGATTGCAAAAACAAAAGCTGGATAAGTAATTTGGTAAGTTTCTGGAGGTGTTCAAGAAACTTTACATCAACATACCTTTCACTGAGGCTCTGGAGCAAATGCCTAATTATGCAAAATTCATGAAAGGTATTCTTTCAAGGAAGGTGAAACTGGATGATCTTGATACCGTTGCTCTAACGGAAGAGTGCAGTGCTGTGTGTTGGATTTTAATCGCAGCGGGGGCATGGCAAAACACTTTTACACATACAAAATCCAAATAAAAGCATATAAATCATGAATAAAAATTCGAGGGATCGAATCTAACCTTTTAAAATAATTCGGAGACAACGATCAGAGATCCTTAGCAGTTGCTCCTCAAGTGTGAAGCACTCCACCGGTATCCACCAAGAAAATGATGTTAAGGAGGAGGAAGGAGGTGGAGAGAATTGGGTTTTCCAAACTTTTTGGGTTTTCGGGTTCGATGTGGGTTCAGATAAAATAGGGTCTATAATAGTGTATTTATAGGCAAAATTTTTAGCTGAAATTTTCCCATAAATAATATTATTATTATCCCATTTATTATTCTCATTAATAATTAAAACACCTTTTAATTATTAATCCTTTTTCTAAACACTTTAGAAATAATTCTCTCTCTTGATTTAATTTCCAAAAATTAAATCCTTTAATTAATACTATTAAGAACTTTTCTTAATTAATTTATAATCAATTAAATCTCATTTAATCAATTATTAAATTTGCCAATTAATTATTTATTTCACAAATAAATAATTATTTAGCCATTATTAATTAATTCCTCCACCATTAAATCATTCTCTTTTTATGGTGTGACCCTGTAGGTTCAATATTAAGCCGGTCGTAGAAATAAATAATAATAAAACTATTTTATCATTATTTATATAAATTCTCTAATTTATTAAATATGATTAATTAATTAATCACATTTATTCTACATCGTGAGGGATACTTCTCAGCATATCGCGACTATCCGGATAATATGAATTCACTGCTTAGAATACCAAGAACCTATTCAGTGAATAGTTACCGTACAATAAACTCCTTCTACCCTACAATGTCCCGATTAAATACAAGGCATGGATCTCGTGTCAAGCCTATCTAATTCAATCACTTGCTTATAATTTACTATGCGTAGTTCTATGCAAATTAGAAACTCCTTTCTAATTTCATTCACTCTGGCCAGAGATTCCTGAACTAGCATAAGTGGATCAGCCTTGAACATTCGCTTCCTTCACTGGAAGGGGTAGATCCTTTATTGATCATACACTATCTTCGTGTATAAATTCCTATACCCAGAAGAGCCCTAATAATTGTCCCTGGAGACTAAGAACTAAACCAAAGCATAGTTCAGTGTACACAAGATGACTATGATGACCTCAAGTCTAAGGATACTTGTACAACTATCACTATGTGAACAACTGCTGACACGTGAGTGAACTCCATCAGTTGTTCAGCTGTGCGAGTCATGTTCAGTGAACTTATTCTATAATAAGCACCTACATACTAGCTATAGTGTCACCACACAAATGTCTATGAGAACAGACATCCTTCATAATGAAACAAGCATAGTATGTACCGATCTTTGCGGATTATTAATTACCAGTTAGTAATCCTATGACCAGGAACTATTTAAGTTTAGAGTTATCATCTTTTTAGGTCTCACTATTATGATCTCATCATAATCCATAAAAAGCTTTACTCTAAACTATGGTATATCTTATTTAAACACTTAAATAGATAGAGCCCGTAATAAAAACAAAATAAGTCTTTTATTAATATCAATGAAATCAAAACAGATTACATAAAAGTTATTCCTAAATCTTCATACATGATTGGACTTAGGACATATTCCTTTCACTGTGCTGCAACGAAAGTTACCTCCAAAGCTTAAGGATCCAGGTAGCTTCACCATTCCTTGCACCATTCACAAGTTGTCATTCGACAAGTGCCTTTGCGATTTGGGAGCAAACATCAATCTGATGCCGTTGTCTATCTTCAAAAAGCTGAATTTGCCTGATCCGAAGCCCACCTACATGTCTCTACAATTGGCTTATCGTTCTATTACATACCCACGAGGTATCATAGAGGACGTGTTAGTAAAGGTGGACAAGCTCATCTTTCCTGCAGACTTTGTCATTCTGGATTTCGAGGAAGATAAGAAGATTCCCATAATCTTGGGAAGACCTTTCTTGGCTATAGGCCGTACCTTGATAGATGTGCAAAAAGGTGAACTTACTATGAGGGTGCAAGATCGGGATGTAATATTAAATGTATTCAATGCAATGAAATTCCCTACAGAAAATGAGGAGTGCTTCAAGGTGAATTTGATTGATTCTGCAATTACTTCAGAACTTGATCATGTGCTAAGGTCTGATGCCATAGAAAAAGCCTTATTGGGGGAATTTGACAGTGATGATGAGGAAGGCAATGAGCAGTTACAATATCTAAATGCTTCTCCTTGGAAGTGAAAGCTAGACATGCTGTTTGAATCTCTTGGTAATACTGATCGCAAGAATGCTGAGGGAAAGCTCAAACTATCTATTAAGGAAGCACCTACTTTGGAGCTTAAACCATTGCCTGAACACTTGAGGTATGCTTTTTTAGGTGATGCATCTACTTTGCCTGTTATTATTACATCTGACCTTTCAGGTAGTGATGCGGACAAGCTCTTGAGGATCTTGAGAGAATTCAAATCGGCCATCGGATGGACTATAACAGATATAAAAGGGATCAGCCCTTTGTACTGCATGCATAAAATTATGCTAGAGGAAGGTAGCAAGCCGACTGTTGAGCAACATCGAAGACTTAATCCTATCATGAAAGAAGTGGTGAAGAAAGAAATTCTAAGGTGGCTGGATGCAGGAATCATATATCCTATTTCTGATAGTTCTTGGGTGAGCCCCGTGAAATGTGTACCTAAGAAAGGAGGTATTACTGTGATAGCAAATGGGAAGAACGAGCTCATCCCCACTCGAACAGTCACAGGATGGAGGGTATGCATGGACTACAGGAAGTTGAATAAATCCACGAGGAAGGATCACTTCCCTCTTCCATTTGTTGATCAGATGCTTCACAGGTTGGTTGTTCATGAGTATTATTGTTTTCTGGATGGCTATTTAGGCTACAATCAGATTTGCATTGCACCGGAAGATCAAGAAAATACTACTTTCACTTGTCCATTTGGCACGTTTGCTTTTTGCAGAGTTTTTTTGGCTTATGTGGTGCACCAGCCACTTTTCAGAGATGCATGATGGCCATATTCTCTAATATGATTGGAAATAATGTCGAAGTGTTCATGGATGACTTCTCCGTCTTTGGACATTCGTTTGATGAATATTTGAATAATCTGCGTTTGGTGCTAAAAAGGTGTGTGCAATCTAGTGCTTAATTGGGAAAAATGTCACTTTATGGTGCAACAAGGCATCATTCTTGGGCATAAGGTCTCTAGCAAGGGCCTTGAGGTGGATAAAGCCAAGGTGGGAGTCATTGAAAATCTTCCGCCACCCAATTCTGTTAAGGGAATCCGTAGTTTTCTTGGTCATGCGGGTTTTTATCGACGTTTCATCAAGGACTTCTCTAAGATATCTAAGCCGTTGTGCAAATTTCTCGAGAAAGATGTGCCTTTCAATTTTGATGATGAATGCTTGGCAGCATTCGAGACTCTCAAAAAGAGTTTAATAACTGCACCAATTATTACGACACCTGATTGGAGAGAACCTTTTGAGATGATGTGTGATGTAAGTGATTATGCAGTGGGAGCAGTTATTGGGCAGCGTAAGAATAATATCTTTCATGTGGTCTACTATGCTAGTAAGATGCTAAATGGAGCTCAAATGAACTACACCACTACTGAGAAGGAGCTCTTTGCAATAGTTTTTGTTTTTGAAAAATTTCGATTTTATCTACTTGGGACAAAGGTGACAGTGTTCACTGATCACGCTGCCATTCGCTATCAGGTCTCAAAGAAGGATTCAAAGCCTAGACTAATTCGTTGGGTACTCTTGCTACAATAATTTGAGTTAGAGATCAAGGATCGAAAAGGTAATGAAAATCAAGTAGCTGACCATCTCTCTAGATTGGAGAATCTCGATTCTACTTCACATGATAAGACATTGATCAACGAATCTTTTTCGGATGAGCTGTTATTCGCAGTTCAAGAGGAAGAGCCATGGTTCGCAGACATTGTGAACTATCTTGTCAGCAATATAATGCCTCCTAATATGAATGCGGCTCAAAAGAAGAAGTTTTTGCATGAGGTGAAGTGGTACATGTGGGATGAACCATATTTGTTTAGACAAAGAGCTGACCAGATCATCAGGAGATGTATCCCATTCTGTGAGACGGAGGGGATATTACGAGACTGTCATTCCACTTTTTATGGTGGACATTATGGTGGTGAAAAGACAGCAACTCGTATTCTTCAAGCAGGTTTTTTCTGGCCCACGTTGTTTAAGGATGCACATTAGTTCGTTTTAAGGTGTGATCATTGCCAAAGAGTTGAAAATCTTACTAGAAAGGATGAGATGCCTTTAAATGTGATTCTTGAAGTTGAGGTCTTCGATGTTTGGGGAATTGATTTCATGGGACCATTTATCTCGTCCTGCAATAATCAGTACATCTTGCTGGCAGTCGATTATATCTCGAAATGGGTAGAAGTCAAGCCTCTACTGACGAATGATGCAAATGTAGTGTTGAGTTTTCTTCATAAGAAGATATTCACAAGGTTTGGAACTCCATGAGTTATCATAAGTGATGAGGGGTCGCATTTCTGCAATCGTAAGTTCACTTCTATAATGCAACGCTATAATGTGAATCATCGCATTGCTACTGCCTATCATCCGCAAACTAATGGTCAAGCTGAAGTGTCTAATAGAGAGATCAAGCGCATTCTAGAGAAAGTTGTTTGTCCGTCTAGGAAAAATTGGTTTTTAAAGCTCGATGAAGCTGTTTGGGCTTATAGAACAACATACAAGACTCCATTTGGGATGTCCCCATTTCAACTTGTCTATGGTAAGGGATGTCATTTACCTGCAGAGCTTGAGCATAAGGCTTATTGGGCATTGAAGAAGTTAAACCTTGATCTAGATGCAGCTGGGAAGAAGCAAATGCTTCAGTTAAATGAACTTGATGAATTTCGACTTCAAGCGTACAAAAATAACAAGATGTAGAAGGAAAAAGTATAAAGGTGGCACGACAGGAAGCTATCTCCTAAGTCATTTGTGTTGGGGCAACAAATTCTTCTATTCAACTCTCGTCTCTGACTTTTTCCTGGAAAGTTGAAATCAAGGTGGTATGGACCATTTATCGTCAAAACTGTGTTTTCACATGGAGCGGTGGAGATTTTTGAGAATGATTCGGGCCAAGCATTCAAAGTAAATGGTCAGAGACTGAAGCACTATTATGGGGATACGGCAAACCGAGAAGTGGTTAGTGCCGTTTTATTGTCAACTTGATCGAACTACTCTACATCAAGCTAATGACGTAAAAGAAGCGCTTCTTGGGAGGCAACCCAAGATATGAGACCATAGGAACCCTTAGAATTTAGTACTCTATCCAAAAACCTAAAAAAATCAGAAAAAGCTGGCTGAAAAAATATTTTTTCCAGGGCCCTTCCAAGCGCCCGCCTGCAGGTCCAGGCGATCGCTTGCTGGCAGGCGCCCGCCTGCTGGTTCCAGGAGACCGCCTGCAGACCTGAGTTTTGAAAATTCAATTTTTCAGCTTATAAAAAAAATAGAAAAAACATAAAAACACAACCACAGCACTACAAACCCCATTACCCACGATGTTCTTCCTACAAATTAGCCACAACCCCACTCCTAATCTAATTCTAACCTTAATCCTACCCTATATATACACACAACCTCTCCATACACATCGATTATACTTTCAACTTACGAACTCTCTCCTACACACAAAACACAACTCTACAACTCTTATTCTCAGTTTCAATGGCCCTAAAGTGATCTCGAACTATAGATAGCAGCAACATTATTTCGACTGCTGATTCTTCAAGGAGTACTGCTGCGAGGCCCCGATTGGTGGATAGGGCTGCTGAGGAGGAGCATGCTAGGCTTCTGGCTAAGCCAATTTTGAAGGAGAGGGGGTTTTTTCTATTAGGGAGGGATGGTGAGTTATTGCCGATGATTGCAGAGAAGGGTTGGATGACTTTTTGTGAGTCACCTGAGGCGGTCCCGATGAGTGTTGTTCGCGAGTTCTATGCGAATGCCAAGGCCGACAAGAATGGGTATTCTGTTGTTCGTGGGCTTACTTTTGATTATCAGCCTGCGGTAATTGACCGTGTTATTGGGCAGCGACAAAGGAAGCCGCAGGAGGAGAATTGGAATGAGAAGACCCCTGAGGATTTTGACTCAGATTTGATTATTGCTACTCTCTGTCAGCCGAGCACGGTATGGAAGTTTAAGATGGGATCCAACGAGTATCGTTCTTTCCCGGCTGTTGCGGTGAACAGGTATGCCCGTGCATGGAATGCCTTTATTTGTGCTAATATTTTGCCTTCTTCGCATGCACATGCGGTTACGGTTGAGAGAGTCAGGTTGTTGTGGGGGATTTTGAATGAGGAGTATCATGTGGACCTTGGTGAGTTCATCTACCAAGGGATTTTAAAGTTTTTGAGGGGGAAGTCGCATTACAACATCCCGTATGCCTCTATTGTCATGAAGTTGTGCAAGGCAGTTGGAGTCCACTGGCCTTCTTATGAACAACTACAAATTCCGGCCGCTCCTATTGATTCATCGACACTGAATATGATGCAGGAGTGGACGGGTGGAGAGCTTGAGGAGCATGGTTTGGGATATCATCTCCCAGGAGGACGTCCAGCAGCTGGTGCTACGATGGCTAGGCCCAGTCAGGCTCAGGGGGATGCAGGTTCTTCCAGAGGCCAGGGAGGAGATGGTTCAGGTATGGCTGATGTCCAGTACAGGAGGCTTTCTAGGACGATGGATGTGCTGTATGAGTCGTAGAGTAGGTTTGCGCAGGAGCTCACCCTAGTGCTTGGGACTGCTTTTAGAGGCCTTGGAGCTGACATCCAGTGGTCCGTTTTTGGTGAGGACTCTGCTTATCCGCCTCCTAACACTCCACCCTCTGAGGGTGATGAAGATGATGATTTATCTGAGTAGGTATACCCTGTGTTCCTTTCTATTACCTTTACCGGGGACTGTGAAGATTTTAAGTTTGGGGGTGGTAGTTAAGGAACATATTTGTGTGTGTGTTATATATAGTGGCATTTTCATGTAGTTTAGCTCATATAGTTACATATTTTGTCATATAGTTTTTTTAGTCTTATCATGTTATACAGCTCATGCATATACCATGATCCCTTTTGTGTTGCTTTATTGATTGATATGTGATATTGGTGTGAGTGTAGTGATAGCGTTAGAGTGATGTTGAATCTTGTTAGGATGGCATGCATGCTAGAAACACTTGTAAATTCACTAAGTCTTATAGTATACTTAAGGACTAGATTGTTGTCATGGTTTGATGGTTTTTGAGGTTAATCTATTGCTTATACTTAGAATATATGATAGGCTCTTAATAATAAAAGGCATGAAAAGATAAAATTGGAGTAAAAATTAGAATTCATTGCTAGTTGTGGCTAGGCGTCAAATGGCTAGTAGTCAGCTCGTATTGTATGCGAGTAGTCTAGGGTTGAGCAAGATGGAACGAAATGCACTTGCTCAGAAATTTTAAAAAAAAGAGGAAAAAAGAAAAAAAAGAGAAAAAAAGAGTGAAAAAAAGAAAAAAAAATGGTTTAATGCATAATTGATCACGAGTGAGCTCTTTGGTATTCGAGTTATTAAGTTCTTAGGGGACTTTGTGCTTAGTGACCTAAGGCTTTTATAGTCTGGGATCCGCTAACCTAACGCTCGCTAAATGGGTACCATTGCATAATTCTTTTGTGGACCTCACTCATTGCACGATCAAATAAGCATTTATTTGTTGTGTTGAATAAAAACATGATTCCGTAATAAACTCCAGTGATCTTGAAGTGTTATAAGTCATTTTGTGTCTAGAATATATTCTTCGTATAATCTTGTGATTGTCTTGAGGATAATTGAGTTATGATAATTGATCTAGTTTCGAAGCATATCTGTTAAGCATTTGCACACACCACGTTTCTAGTTGTATGTTAGCTTGCATGATTTGATTGATCTTTAGTCGCCCAATTGCATTTGTTGAGATGTCATGTGTTGGTTGGTTTAGTCATCGCGATGAGGATCGCTGCATTCATGTAGTTTGCGTTCATGCATGTTTTTATTTTGTTTTTGAGTCTGTGACACTTGAGGACAAGCATCGATTTAAGTTTGGGGGTGTGATAAGGGACATTTTATACCACTTAGAACGTCTTGTAATGGCTTGAATTAGTGTCTTGAAATCAAGTATTTTATGTATTTGATGCATTTTTCTAGTGTTTTTGCATTTCAGGGTATAACTTGTGTAATTAGGGGGATTTCATCATATTAAGCTTAGGGAAGTACTTGGAACCAGTTGCGGGATGTTGTGCGAAGAAATCAGCAAAATCAGAAGCAAGAAGTGGAATTTTCCAGAAGGTGTGCAGGCGCCCGCCTAGAGACTGCAGGCGACCGCCTGGAGACTGCAGGCGACCGCCTGGAGAGAAGGCGCCCGTGTGGAATTGGAGGCGGCCGCCTGGGGTCGGATTTTTAGATTCTGGATTTTCTAATTTGAGTTCTATTGGGCTTCTGCAACTGCTGTTTCTTGTGGAATCTTATATAAGTAATCTTGGGAGACATTTTCATAACAACAAGTAACAAACAAGGAGCAAGTAACAGGGAGAGAAGATTAAGAAGACCGTTTAGCACACAACAATGAAGAAGAGGAAACATACGTTTATCTTGTGATTCTTTTAATTCGTTGTAACAGTGGATGCTAGTTTTCTTTACTCTTTGAACCTTAATACTCTTGTGACGTACTCTATTTTTATTAAGTATATTTATTAGTTTATTTCGTTGTGTGATTATCATGTTTTCATATTAACCCATGGTGACGATGAGTTCTATCATGGGCTAATCGTGATCATGGGGTCATAGCGGATTTACTATGGATTTCTTTAGTTAATTGTTTAATAACTTGGTATGTGATGATTGTATAATATCTAGCATAGGTTGTGCTTATTCGTCTTATGTGCGTCGCGAACATATAAGATATCGTGTTAATCTCTTGTGAAGCGACAGTGAATCTTGAGATTTAGAACTTGCCATGCTAGCATAGGTTCATGTATTGTATGCATGATTAGTGGGTAACTCTAACCGTATTACTTGCCCTGTGTAATCATAATGAATAACTTGCGCTTAAATCGTTATGTTGTCAAATTATGTAGAAATATAGGGTCTCAACATAATTGATACCTATTCAACTTCTATCTTAATTGTGGATGCTTGGTAGAATGGTACTTGTGCAATGAAAGTTGGTTTTTATCAGTTTTGTGTTGTTCGATTAATATCATCACCGTTACATGCTAAGGGTAATAACAATGACTATTGAATGAAGTAGTAATGAAGTTATGATCTCATGTGTGTTTAATATTATTAATTCAAGTGTTAATTTAAGTGTTTAATTCTCATAGTTAATAATTAGTTAATCAACCTTAAGTGTTATTGTCTTGACATTGAAGAGTAATCATACATTGGTGAGTAAGTGTTAATTAAATATAATTAGTCAGAGTCTCTGTAGGAACGAACTAGAAATCATTCTATATTACTTGCGAACGCGTATACTTGCGTGAATTATTAGCGCATGCTTTGTGCCTAACAACAATTCTTGAAGATATGGAATTAAGTGCTGATAGTTTTGAAGCTTCTGAAGATGCTGGATCACATACTACACTGATTTCTAATTCTATCTTACATGCAAAAGCTGATGTTGAAGTTCAGCCAGATAGTGCAAAATCCAGCTGCAAAGGGAGAATTTAATGATTATGAAGAAGCTAATATTTCTAATGCTCTTATAGATTCTAAGGATGATCTTTTCTTCTCTGAAGATATGCGTACTCATGTAAGGCAACAGAAAGTGAAGGAGTTAATGCCAAGAAGAAGCAGGATTATCTGGATGATATCTGGAATGCTAAATGGAAAGATGATATATATCCTATTTCCGGAATAAATTCTATTGAGGATCTGGAAACAGCTGAATAGAGAATTCAAAATCCTGATATACTGACTCATCTTAAAGCATCTACTTTAGTTGTCAGATCCTTACATACAGCTCAAGAATCAACTACTTCTCAAATCAATCAGATCGAAGAATCATTGATTGCTTCAAGACTGACTACTTATCAAGAAATTTAGAAACAAATTGCACCGATTGTTGCCAGTCAAACTACGGTTGAAGCCAATCAAGCTACATTGGAAGCTAAACAAGTTCAAAAGTCTGATCAACTTACAGAGGTAGAAAATTTAATGGAGATGATTCTTTCTCTACTGCTTGGTGATGATGCCAAAAAGGGGGAGAAAATTGTTCAATCTAAATACAAGAAGTTGACATTGACAAATACTGATGATGAAATTCCTAATGAAGGTAATAAGGGGGGACAAAAGGATAGTGAAAGGGGAAGAGGTAAAGAGCTAGTTGGAATTAGTGGTTCATCAAAAGCAATCACTAGGTCTAAATATAGACAGGGTGGAGAAAGTGAAAGAAGAGAAAGAAGAGTTAGAGAACTGACTGTGACTACAATAATGCAACTATCTTTACAAGTGACAACTGTTGATGAAGACCAAAGTATTATGGAGATAGAAGCTGGTGAAGAAGCAAGTCAGTATCTTCAAACTCTGAAAGTAAAAAAAATAAAGACAATTCTATTCTACAAGGATCCAAATATTCAAGCATTTGACTCTGAGGTGAGTGGAAGAATCTGTTAGTGTTTGTGCCCTCGAGACAATACTATACTGTTTTAGTTTAAGACATTTGATTATTAATGTTTATGTTCTATCGATTATTCCCTTTATAATTTATTATGTCTTAATTTATTGCGATATAAATGATATATTAATAAATGTCCTCGGAATATGATATGAATTCTATATCTCTAAGTACGTGACTTAAAAATGAGATAATGAGAATAGTATCAATATTCCTAAAGGTCCCTACTCGAGTATTATTATTAAAGGAAAATAATAGTGCATTAAGACTGGTGTGTTTGTTGACTGATGATCACATCTCATTGATCATAGATATAGTGATACTAAAGTAAAAAATGCAGGCAGATGTAAATGTACATGGTGCTGGACAGACCTGATGTGAGATTCTATATGTCTGTTGTGTAATAAGTAATTCTCATAGTGATAATGATGTAATGGTCCTTAGACCTGAAGTCATTATGTTTCTATAAAAAGAATTAATATACATTGATTTCATTAAAAGTTATCCTTGACCGGGGTATGATAAAAGTGGAAATTGGGTATATTATGAATTGTATGAGAAATATGAATGATCTAGATGATATTTAACCCTCCTATTTTAGGAATGATATTATTGGCCTCTTGTGTGAGCTAGACTATGAAATGCGTGGCCACACTCAAATGTTGATTTGATATGATAGTCTACTCATTGATCAAAGAAACTTGGATTAAACTATGATTAGGATGACACATTACATGCCTCTAGTTTAATCTATAATATTTGGTTAAAGGGATTATATTACATTGTACATTATTCATGAAAGGTTAAATTGATCACCGATTGAATTATTATTACTTGGGTAGCAATGATGTATTACTAGATGCCGCTCATTGTTTACGATTTTTAGATTTAAAATTCGTTGCCAACGTAATAATAACCTATAGGGTCACACACAAAGAATTCTTGAAGGATTATTTAATTTAAATTGGATTTAAATTATATTAAAGTGATTCGAATTATTTATAATATTAATTAAGTATTACTTAATTAATTAGATAAATAATGATATTCGAATTTACTAATATTAATTATGAAATTCAGTTATTAAATAATTAAGTGTGACTTAATTATTATAAAAATAGGAATTTTGAATTAATAATAACTCCTAATTAGTTAAGAGTGATAATTTGTTTTTCTACTCTCTATATAATATCTCTTATGGCTGATTTTTGTGTGCAAGACTTTTACTAAAACCCTAGCCACCAAGAGAGAAGATGGAGAGAGCAAGAAGAAATGAGTTTGTGCTAGTACACATCCAATCCTTGAGTTTAAGAATTTGTGTGGATACCGATAGAGCGTAGATCGCAAGAGCGGAATGCGTGGTGACTGAACAATCTTTGGATCTCCATTATTCAACCAATTTGTAAAGCTTCTTAAGGTAAACAATCTGATCTATGAATTAAATATCTATTTTTTCGCATGGATCCTGCGGTGAGTTTCGAAAATTCTGATTTTTCACATTTTTAATTATTGTTTCTGTTGCGTTTATGTGCTTGAAACCCTTTAGAATCTTTGAAAGAGAAAATCCTGGAGTTGATCTAGAACAGCTAAGTCAAATAGAGGAAGACTTCAAGAAATCCATGATGACAGTAAATACTGATACTACTGTTATCTCTCAAGATCTTTATGAAGATGATCCTTCTAAAAGTCCAACCAAAGGTATAGTCATAAGGGAGGTAAGTCAAGCAGACGATGAAAGATCTCTCAGATCTCAAGCTATCTTAACTGCTAACAGGAAGCATAAAGGGAAAGAGAAGATATGAGAGAAGTCAAGGCTTTCAGAACCTAAAGCCAGAGCTGTTGAAAAGAAGAAATTACTATCTAAGACAACTAAATCATAAATACTGATAGATCCAATCTATATAGTTGCTAAATCTTTTGATACTGATGAAATTGCTAAAGAAGAATAAATCAGCCAAGCTCACCTAAAAAGGAAGATTCATGGAGTTGACTAGGCTGAAAAATTGAAATTAACCTCTGAAATTGCTCAAGTTAACGAAAAAGCTGTTATTAAACCAATCACAACCTCTGATTCTACTCATGTTATTGATTTCTCAAACCCAATTCAAGCTAATTTATCAAATCCTGATTTTGAAGACATAGTCTCTGATAAGACAAAACTTACTTTTGAAGAAAAGAAGAAGCTACTATGGAAAAGCAAGAAACCAGCACCTAGAAGAGATTCTTCTGAAATATTAAAGAAGATTTACAGTGGAAGTTCTCACTCTAAAAAACCTGGAATCACAAGTGGTCTTCGAAGATTAAATGTTGATCCATTTGTAGGAGATGCTTTGACTTTAAGAAAGCATTCTAATTTGACAGAGAATGGAGACAATGTAATGCTTGAAGACTTACTGAAGATCATATCAATGTAAATTGTTATTGATCGTGTTGAAGAGAAAATGATTTATTTTCTGGAGTCTGGGAGAAACTTAAGGTTGACACAAGAACAGTTAAGAGACAAACCATGGAAGAAACTGGAACTTATTGCTACAATTCTTAAGGTAACTAATTCTGTAACTTCCAGATGGTCTGCATTTATAAAGAACCTGATATAGTTAAAGCATAGAGGAATGCCTTAAAAATCAAACTACATTCCAAAGTACATTGATTAAACTGAATATGCTGTTGATATGCCTACTTGGAGGAGCCAAGATAGAAATGAGTCTAGGGAAAAAAGTTTTAACTTTTAATCCTGATGGAAAGAAAATTGGGTTTCTGGAGCTGGATGATCTATCTCTTGGAAATTCAAAGTTACATATTATTAGAGCTGCTATCTATCAGAATGATGAATCAACTGATGAACTGAAATAACATAAACAGAGGATGTAATGGTATTTGGATTTAATGGAAGAAAATCTGCTGAGGAAGATTCTTGAAGATTTTCCAAACTGTGTTAGAGTTCAGAATGAAGAGTAAAGTTTGATATTCACTGAAGTAAGAATGAATATGTTTACTTGATTACTGCATTTAGATATTTTTGACATCATCAATTGGAACTGGTACATATTTCCATAATGCACAAGTTGGGGGAGATTGTTAGATATAATTGATGATATCTGGACAGAAACTATCAGAAGTTCATATCAGGACTTATATCAGTATTTACTGAAGAGTGATGTCATCAATACTTATATCGGCACTTGATGATCAGAAAATGATGTCATCAGGATTTGTCACTTCAGTAGATATTCGAGGAGGAAAAGGAAAATAGGAATTCAAGGCGGTGAAGGACTTTGTCTCAGAAGCAATCATGCATCGATAGGTTTCTTTATTGTAATAGAATAGGGTTCCTTATTGATTGTGTAATTGTGCTCTATATAAAGTACATATTAGGTTCATACTATAAGCATTGCGAACATTTTTATATCATTCGCATAACCTAGAAAATATCAAGGATATTTGTTCATCCTTTTAAGAGAGTACGTTTGTAATCAATTTTTATCTGTTAATATAAAAACTGTTGATTCTGTTGAAACTTTGTCGAATTGATTGCATAAACTGTATTCACCCCCTCTATAGTTGATTACGGACCTAACAGATAGAAAATTTCATTACCCTTACTTACCAAAGGCATTGCTAGCCTTGTTCTTAGCTCTCCAAGAATTAGGCTTCCAACATTTAGGTATTTGTCATAGGCCATTAAGTACACCAGCTGCTGGACCATATTTGATATGTTGTCATAGCTTCTCTTCCTGCATGTGAAGGCCCTAATTATTGTGTGAAACACAAAGGACCACTCCATTATCAGGTTTTTTTAGTTTAACATGTCCAAGTCAATCTTCTCACTATAGTTGATGAAGTCCATGAATTCAGCCAGTTCTCAGATCTAGGAACTTCAACCATCTTCTCTGTAGAGATTCCCAGTGCTTTGTTGATTTTATTTGCATTGAACTCCACATCCACACCTTTGATTGTGCAAGTCACCATCATAAATACTGCTTGATTATCATCTATAATGGTGTAAAGAACTGTACTGTTCTAGAATTTGTTCAGCATATCCAAATACAAGGTTGGATTTGTAGTAAGAGCACCTACTAGATAGGAATCAGGCACAAACTTCACAAATCACTTTAAATTATCAGGTGCCTGTGTTGGATCTACAAAGGCTAGATAATTGGTTCCATCATTGGGGATTTATGCTATTTGGGTGTTTGTGTTGGATGCTATTAGAAAGCTTAGGAAAAATGAGTAGGTAAGTGTTTGTGAGAGAGAAAGAAAGCTTGAAAGGTTGAGAATGGTGAAAAAATGATGTAATTAGGTCAATTGAGCTCTCGAAAGCGTAAAGAGAGGTTATATCGAGATGTCTGGGTATTTATAGTGTAGAGTTGTGACTTTATTCTATCTAGAAGACTTGATTTATAGAAGATATGTTGGTGCATGACTTTACTTATTTGTAGCAATCATTAGTTGGATATGTATTAGGATTCCTTATTTATTTATATCATATCAACAGTTTGATTGTGTAACTGTACATTATATAAGCACAGATTAGGTGAACAGTATATGTGTCAAGCATTGTTTTATCATACATATAATCTAACCGTCCTCACGGATATTTGTTCATCCTTTGAGAGAATATTGTAATCAGCTTTTATTCATAAATATAAAAATTGTTCTTTATTGTTGAGTACTTATTTTGATTTGATTATTAATACTGTATTCACCCCCACTACGGTATACTTAAAGGCCTAACGATTGGTATCAGAGCTTTCTGTTGATACATAAACAGTTTAAGATCCAGTAAATGATCAATAATGGAAGATAAAGAAGCTCAACAGAATCTCCCACCACCACTAGCCACAAACCAAATCAACCACAATATGAGCAGATATGAAACCATCAAAGTTCCAATCTTTAAAATTAATGAATATCCTATCTGGAAAGTTAAGATGGGTATGTGTTTGGAAGCAACTGATCCTGAGTATCTAAATAGGGTTTATGATGGTCCTTACAGGCTTATGAAACTGGTTGTTGTAGTTCCTGGTCAGGTGGAGAAGGTGGTTGACAAGGGAAAAAAGGATTACACTTTTAAGGATCTTATATCTATTATGAAAGATGCAAAAGTCAGACGTATCCTACATAGCAGTCTAGACAGTGTTATGTCCAATAGGTTGATTCGATGTAAAATGACCGAGAAAATTTGGGACAATCTAGAAGTTAAGTGTCAAGGCACCGTTGCTATCAAGAAAAACAAAAAGACTATACTCACTCGGGAGTATGAGCACTTTGATTCAAAAGCTTATGAATCATTAACTGGAATCTATGACAGGTTTCAGAAATTGCTGAATAACTTGTCTTGTTGACAAATAGTATGATCCAGAAGATTCAAACTTGAAGTTTCTTCTTGCACTCCCTGAAAAGTGGGACTTGAAAGTTATATCAATAAGGGATAATTATGGTTTTGAAGATACATCTTTGGATGAGATCTATGGAATGCTGAAGACTCATGAACTAAAGATGGAGTAGAGGAGCAAGAGAAAAGGGCCTAGAGTAAGATAAGTTGCACTCAAGGCTGATAAAAAACCAAGAGAGAAGTCTGGAAGGTAAAGCCATTCAAGAGGAAAGGCTATGATTGCAAAGTCTGATACTGATTCCTCAAATACTGATGATGACTCAAACCTTGATGATTACTCAAACTCTGAAAGTGATCATGGTGATGATGAGAACATTCTATAGATGGCTACTCTCTTAGGTAAAAGATTCAAGAAGATGACATACAAGGACTTCAAGAAAGGAAAAAGGTTTTCTAGAAAAGGCCCTAGTTCCTCAAACTCTGATAAGAGGAATTTTAGGAAGAATGATGAGAAGGAGTCAAGGTCTGGGAAAATTGACAAGTCTAAGATCAAGTGCTATAACTGTGATGGAGTTGGACATTTTGCAACTGATAGCAAAAAGCCAAAAGCTGAGAAGAAACAAGCCTTGATCACAAAGAAGAAGAATTGGGATAATACTTCAGAATCAGATGATGGTGTCAACTGTGCTCTCATGGCAAATGCTGATAGTGAACTTGAGGCTCCTGAGATAACGGTACCTCAAACCACTTTTGCTTTTGATACTGATGATATCTATAAATTAAGGTTATGTCTTAAAACTCTACATGTTAGTTATAGGGATCAAACTCTTGAAATTTCCAGGATCAGATTTGAAAACTCTGACTTCAAGAAAAGAAATGATCACCTAGAAGTTGAGTTGGTTTTCATGCTAAAAACTCAAAAGAAAGAGATGATGTTGTATATGTTAAAAATAAATTGTTAGAAAAACATGATTACATAGAAAAAGAATTAGCTAAAGAAAGAAAAGTAAATAAATTTTGGACTAACAGGAAAATCAACTCAGGGTTTAATAGAAAGTGGCTGTTGGGGAAAATGATTATGTTATACACACAAATCTAATACTGATAAATTAAATGAAAATGAGACTAAGGAGGTTAAACCAGTAAATACTGATAAGAATGTAAAATTGAACAAGTCTTAGTTAAAACCTGTTAAGTTCAATTTAAGTGTTTACGATATTAAGTCAGTAAATGAGATAGGTTCAACATCAACACCTAAGTTCAACTTGAAAACTAATAAGTGTGAACAAGTATAGATTAAGTTAGTAAATATTGGTTTAATAACTCGAAAGTAGCTTAATCAAAAGTTGAAGGAAGTAAAAATGAAAAACAAGGACAAATAGTCTAGAAAGAATAGAAATGGAAAAGTAGGTGTCAATAAGGAGAACAAATACAAATCTATTCCTAATGCACCTAGAAAGGCTTCTTTAAACTGTGGTAGCACTAATAATCTTGTTGTTGCTTACAGGAAGAATAAAGGAATAAATACTATTCCTCTTAAATAGAGTTTAGGAACTTAATAGTTATATATATACCACATAATCCTTGTTTTCATTTTGGTCATATTTTGCATTCCATTTACACATGTAAAGAGTATCATTGTTTTTATTATGATTATTATGAACTGAAACCCTCTTTAAATAAAACAAAAGTCATTTCTACATGTGTAACTCCAAATTTAAGAATGTTAACATAAACTCTGATGTAAAGACTTTTGCTACAAATGTTAACAAACTTAAAAAGGCCAAAGGATCCAAACAAGTCCGGGCCCTTAAAAATTCTAACTAATGGCTTATCTGATTTCAGGGTAACAGGAAAAATTCTTTAGTCTTGGACAATGGATGCTGAGGACATATGAGTGGAAATAAAGCCTTGCTATCTGAGTTTAAGGAGAAGGTTGGCCCAAGTGTTTCTTATGGAGATGGCAACTTAGGAAAAACTTTGGGATATGACAACATTAAACTTGGGAATGTCATCATTGAAGATGTAGCTCTTGTTGTAGGACTCAAGCATAATTTGATCAGTGTGAGTCAAATCTGTGACAAAGGATACCATGTGGATTTTTATGAAGAATATTGTGGAATTGTCAACAATTCGGATGTCAAGGTTGCAATGATTAGTTATAAAAATGGTAACTTATATGAAACCAGAGTTTCCACAAATACTGATGGCTCTGCTATATGTCTGTTAAGTGGAGCAACTGTGAAAGACATCTGGAACTGGCATAGAAGACTTTCCCACTTGAACTTCAACAACATTAATGAACTTGTAAAGAAAGATCTAGTAAGAGAATTTCCCACTTAGTGTTTAATTCTGATGGCCTATATGATTCTTTCGAGAAGGCCAAATTAAGGAAATCATCTTTAAAGAGTAAGATTGAATTCTCAATTCTTGAACCATATCACTTATTACATATTGATCTCTTTGGTCTAATTAATGTAATTTCTATATCCAAGAAGAGATATGCACTTGTGATTATTGATGAGCACACAAAATATACTTGGGTATACTTTTTGCATAATAAGGATGAGACACCATCGATTCTTCTTGATCATGTGAGGCAATTGGAAAAAGGATCAAAACACAAAGTGAAGATTTTTAGAATTGACAATGGAACTGAATTCAAGAACAGCACTACAGAAGAATTTTGTAAATACAAGGGAATTAAATAGGAATTCTCCGCCCCTGGAACTTCACAGAAAAATGGAGTTGTTGAAAGAAAGAATAGTATGCTTATAGAAGCTACAAGAACCATGATTGAGGAAGAAAAATTGCCAACCTATTTCTGGGCTGAGGCTGTGCAATTTGCATGCTTCACACAAAATGCAACTCTAATAAACAAGCATGGGAAAACACCATTTAATATGGTAAGAGGGAAGAAGCCAAACTTGAAATACTTTCACAATTTAGGCTGTAAATGTTTTGTTCTCAAAACTCATCCTGAACAACTCACAAAATTTGATCTAAAAGCTGATGAAGGAATTTTTGTTGGATATCCACTGTCAACAAAAGTTTTCATAGTTTACAATCTGAGAACAAGAGTGATCATGTAATCTATTCATTTATCTTTTTATGGCAAGAAGATTACATGTCTAAAAGATAAATATGATCACGAAGAATTGAGATTTGAAAATAAAGTATCATATGCTGAACAAATAAATCTTGATGGACTGACAAACTCTGATACTGCAAATCATGATATCACTTTAAAATCTGATGAGCTACTTATAAGTGGAAATAATACAAATACAGATGCACATGTTGAGGGGGAGCAACATGGTTCAAATCAAGAGTCAAGTTCAAGTGATTCAAATCAAGATACATCAAAAAATACTTTATCAGACTCTGATTTCTCTAATACTGATGAAGTAAATGCTGATTATTCTGGACGCACTGATTCAGGTGGATCATCATGAAATAATCATGGTGCACATCAAGGTGGGAATAAAGACTTGATGATCAAAGGGGAGGATCTTCTACAAGAAGTCAACTTTCTTCTACAAGAAAATGGGCTAAGTCAGATACTCCTGACTTAATCATTGATTATCTTGATAGTGGTGTAAGGACTAGAAAAGCCACTCAAAATGAAGGTCTCTATCATTCTTTTCTATCTTGGGCTAGACCTAAGAAAGTGGATGAAGCTCTTCAAGATGCTGAACAGATCACTGAAATGTAAGTCAAGCTCAATGAATTCGAAAGGAACAAAGTGTGGACTTTAGTACCCAGGCCAAAAGATAAATCAGTAGTTGGTACTAAGTGGGTGTTCAGAAACAAGACTGAAAGTGAAGGCATTGTTACAAGGAATAAACCAAGATTTTTTACAAGGGGTATTCTCAACAAGAAGGCATTGACTATTATGAGACTTTTTGCTCCAGTTGCAAGACTTGAAGCCATCAAAACTCTTCTGGCCTATGCTGCTGTTAGGGCAAAAATACGCGCTAATATTCTCGCAAGTATACGTGTTCGCAAGTAGTATAAGAAATAAATCAGATTCGTTCCCACAGAGACTGGTTAAGTTCAA
The DNA here is from genome assembly GCF_009905375.1 of Apium graveolens. NCBI lineage: Eukaryota > Viridiplantae > Streptophyta > Magnoliopsida > Apiales > Apiaceae > Apium > Apium graveolens. Next base: position 75,126,319 of record NC_133655.1, read on the forward strand.
TTTATGCACCTATGCAACAATGTATGGTTATCGCTCAATGCTAAGACAAATAATAAATTGGGTTTTGATTAAACTAAGAGATTATACTAAATAACATTAACTAAGAGAATTGAGGTTGAATTACTATATATGACAAACATGGGATCCTAACTTCATTAAATACTTCATTCAATAGCCTTTTTGTTCTTAACCTTAGCATGCAATGGTGATGACACTAATCAGATAACACGAAACTAGTAAACGCCAACTTTCGTTGTACGAATACCCTACTACCAAGCATCCACAAAAGAGATAAAAGTTGAATAGACACCAATTATGCTTTGTCCTTATATGTCTATAAGAATTGAAAACATAACGGTTTAATGCGCAAGTTATCTATCGTGATTACATAGGGCAAGTAAGATGGTTAAAATTACCCAGAATCGTGCATATAAATACATGAACCTATGCTAGCATGGCAAGTTCTAAATCTCTATATTCACTGTCGCTTCAATAGAGATTAACACACTATCTTACATGTTAGCTATGCACATAAGACAAATAAGCACAACCAATACTAGAATATCAATCAATCACTACACACCAAGATATTGAAACAAATTAACTAAAGAAATCCATAAGTAAATCCGTTAGAACCCCACAATAATGATTAGTTCATAATCAAACTCATCGTTACCATGGGTTCTAATGAAAGCATGATAATAAACAATATAAGAGTGCTAGGGTTCAAAGATAAATCGAAAACAAGCATCCAAGTATCAACTATATTGAAGAAAATACAAGTCTTCTTCTCCGTAGCCTTCTCGTGCTCTCTATGTCTTCTTATTGCTCTCCCAGGTCTCCTTCCTGTTAAAAACGTATTTATATTGATATATATAGGCTCCTGGTCATTCTGGGCTTCCAGACTCTCAAAATCAGACTGGAATCAGGATTTTGTGAAAATGACTTTGCGCGGCCGAGCGCTATCCCAGCGCGGACGCGCTCTGTTTTTGCCATTCCAGCATGGCCACCCCGTTTCTCAGCACGGGTGCGCTGTGCTTCTGTTGTTTCAGCACGACCGCCCCGCTTCCCAGCGCGGGCGCGCCATGCTTTTGTAGTTGGAATTCTGAATTTTCTTCTTTTTGCTGTAACTTTTGCTCCACTCGTCAGAATTTGATGAATAAGCAGTCCACGCGAAGCTAACGAGATTCTCTACAACTTGAGAATGGCCTAGACTTCCAATTCTGATCTCTTTTAAGTATATATTCAATAAAAGCTCCATGCAAAAACACAAAAACACATCAAAATACCAACAAATTGAGTCCAAAACATCAACTTAAGCCTGAAATGAAGCGTTCCAAGTAGATATAAAATCCACTTATCATACCCTCAAACTTGAATTGATGCTTGTCCTCAAGCATAAACAGACTCAAAACTATAAAAAAAACCTAATGCATGAATGCAACTACGTGAACGCAACTAAATGATAATGCAATCGATCCCCTCAGAATAACCATAACCAAATGAATAAGCCAATGTGTCCAAAAATACAATGACTGAAAACAGAGCTCGAATAAATCCAACAAACCAACTCACAAATCAGAAACGTGGATGTGTAGGATGCTTAACAGATATACTCTCGATACTAGATCAATAACCATAACTTATCTTTCATCAAAACAATCACAAGTTTATAACTAGAATAGACGTTAAACGCATAATGACTCACAACACCTCCTTTCTACTAGAGTTATACAAGGATTCACACTATTATTGAACACATAACAACATGTTTATTTGACCGTGGACTGAATGAGGTCCCAAATGACTTATACAATAATACCCATGTAGCGAGCATTAGGTTAGCGGATCCCAGAATATGAAAAACCTTAGGTCACTAGGCACAAAGTCCCCTAAGAACTTAATAACTAGATTATTAACTAGTTTACTATAACCTCAGCTCTGATACCAACCTGTAACGCCCCCAAATCTGGGGTCAGAGGATTTGGTCGTCACGATGAAACCTCAATCTAAATTAACCTGTTTAACCAATAAACAAATGCCAGCAGAAGATATTTAGCATAAATGACCCCAAACTAATCCAATATCTTTTAAGGTTACAGTTCTAGAAACAAGATATCCAAATTTCAAAAATAAATTTTTCACTTTCTTTTAAAACTCTTTGCAACAATTCTCAATCTCAAAACTTAATCCCCTAGTATAACTTCGAAAAGAAGTATACTAGGCCCAACTATAAAATACACAACTATAATATAATATAATATAAACAACTTTATACAATAAAACTTACACTAGTTCGCAAACCCTGGACAAACCAACTTCCCAAAAGCTTCTTCTTTAGT